>NC_035441.2:7697483-7997483 GCF_002127325.2 Helianthus annuus | reverse complement strand
TTCACTTTCCCAACTCATCTACACTCTCAAATCTCTCTCAAATCAGTAGCAAACATCAGAAAAAAAGGTAGATTATTCTAAGTGCAAAAGTAAGCACTTTCTTCACTTTTCTTCATCTTTTCTTCCATTTCAAGGCTTGGAACACCTCTAGGAGTGTATCCACAAGTTTACCATGGTAAACTAAGGTTAAACATCACCATTTTGAGGTCCAAACTTTCTGTTTTGGAAGATTATATTGTTGACTTATATAAAAACTTGTGATTTCTTATGGAATCTTATACCTGCCTTGCTTCAAATCAAGTATATGGTTAGTGAGCTTGTGTATGGTTGATTCTTATAAGTTTAGAGGTGCAAACGCCCTCTAAACTTTCTGTTTTGGTAGGGTTTAAGACAAACCACAAGTGTCGAAATCACCCAAGTCTACCATAGTTCATATGGCAAGACTTGTGTTTGATGAAAGTGTGAACCTTCAAAGCCATGGCTATCCTAACTTGTTCCACACCTCACTTGATGTTTTATCTTGCTATTCCAAGTAGCTTACTAGTCCTAAAGTAAGACAACCCCGTCCAGCCTCCAATTCTTGGTTCATTCCTTCCATGTTGAGACCACACACCCGGGTTGATCTTACTTGGCTACTTTATGAAATGTTAGATAGTTGTATATTTCCTTTTCATTCATGACCATCCGAATCATCCTTGTGATGATTTGTGCATTGGTGAATTCATACAATGAGGTTAATCTTACCTTAATGCTTGACTTATATGACATCTATGATACTCTTGATGGACTTAGTTTTAGGATTACTATATAAAATATATAAGTATATATATATATATATATATATATATACACATAGCCAAACTCATGATACTAATCGGTTTATGATTATGTGTCATGAATTTGGGTTACTTTATCTAATGTTCTAAGTTTCTTGTTTTCGATTCTAATGGGCAAACTAGTACCCATGAAATCACATACAAACTTAGTGTCAAAATGAGTACTTAGACAAAAAATATTTTATGAATACATACTTTTTGTAATTTAAATTCCAATCCGAATACTCACACACCTTCGTTTACCCCATGTAGGGTGACCTCGGTGTTCCAACCTCCGGCTCTTCAACTCGCGAGATTAACAAAGGAAAGCTTTGCAAAAACGTGAGTATACTCGAATGCCCTCTTTGCGTTTTACATTTTTGGGTGCAACATGTTTACATTATCAAATTACACATTCACACTTATACTTTATGCAAACACAAACAATTTAATCATGCATGCTTAAATACATGATACTTGATTTGTATTCTTGGAGCATTCTTATGTGATTTACCTGTCACTAACTTCGTACGAGCCTCCCCTTAACATGTATAGGGCTATAGGAGTAACGCACCGTCCGTAGTCTTGATGTCATGGTAAGTCTTTGAAAACTTGCGGTAATCAGATGATTGACTTGTATAGTTGCATGCCAGGTTTACATTAATCTAGTTAACTATTTTTGCCATGTGGATCTGTTTAAATCATTTTTATACACTAGTACAAAAATGAGTTTATGGGACGGTTCAAAGAATATTTTGGAGCGGTTTAGAAAAATAGGGTGTCAAAAAACCCCTACAAAATTTCATTGTATAAAAAAGTGGGTCAATAAAGTTTATTTGGGCCAGTCTAAAACAAACCGGGTTATTAAAAGAATTATTTGGGGCAGCGCATTATTTTGGGACGGTTAAACTATTTTTTTTTTGGGGGGGGGGGGGGGTGGGGCGCATTCTTCTTGGACGGTTACGGTTATATGTTTTTAGATGTAGGGTTTATCTTCTCAATCTCTGCCACGAACGCAACAACAATTCTTCGCTGAGCTCCTCTTCCTTCCCAAATTAGACTAGATCAAAGCTCCGGTGTCTTCCTAAGCATCTTCCAAAGGCGCTGCCTTTGCATTACAACGGTGATTTTCGGTTCTTCCCGGCGCACTTTGGCGAGTTTCTGTCGTCCAGCGTAAAGGTGAGTTTTTACTGATGCTTTGGTATGATGCATGTATAGTGTTGTTTGGGTCTTTCGACGGTGGTTGTGGCTTTGTTTGGCTTTATCCTTTGTCAGTTTGTCCCGAAAGTCGCTGAATGAAAATAATACTTACCCGAACATCGCTGTTTGAACATAATACATTAAAGAAGTCAAATAACATCGCTGTTTTGAACAAGGATGTTAATAAAATCGCTGTTTGTTTCACATGCATCCATTAACATCGCTGATTGATACAAAGACTTCAATATACTTAGCTGTTTGGTTTAGAAACATTAAAGAAGCTCACTGATTGAAAGTAATATGTAAATGAAGTCGCTGATTGAAAGTAATTTGTAAACCTAGAGGTGATCTTTGTTTGGATTTATGCTGAAACATACTTAAATACGTCAAAATGTAAACCAACTTGGATATATAACGAAACGATCTTAAAAAAACGTAAGAAAATATTGTTTTTTAAGTTAAAGAATGTTACCACACGATGCAGCGTCGTTTAATTAGTTATAAACTTGTAATTTATTCCTGAAACCACCCTAATTGCTGCTGTAGAAACTTTAGTTAAAGTGATTGTGCCTCAAATAATGACAAAAAAGAAAAATATAATCTCAAAATATAAGAAGGTACACCATAAGTCGGAATGGTCGTGAAACACCGCCCCCAAGGGGCATAACCTGGGCGTTAAGCTGTTAACGAGCTTGCCCATCAAAGTCACATCGTTATCAATTGTCGTTAACAGGGTTTTCCCAATCAAGATTTTGAATATTCATAACCTGATTTTTCTGTTAATATCATGTTGTTTGTTTGTATTAGCGTCTGTGACATTCAGGATGTAGTATCAATCACAAAGATCACTATTTGCTTGACAGTAGTGGAAAAGGTTTAATGCTATAATGTAATTAAAGCCATTATAGTACATGTTTTACTAAACAATGGTAACAACAGGAGAAACATTGAAAATGGAGTCCGGGAATAGAAATAAGAGCAAGTTTTTTTTTTTTATAATACAATTCTTGATGCTGCTGTTGCCTCTCCTGCTACTAGTTTCTTGCTGATCAGGTTCAGTATGTAATGTATGTCAATCTTTTATTATGCTGCTGTTGATCTTATAATATGATCTGTTTGGTATGTGTGTTGACATATACAGCATAGTATACAGTCAAATTTTAAAATGACCCGTTTCGACCCGTGTAGAGAAACTGTTTTTAGTGAACTTTGGCTTAGTTTATATGGGGCTAAGTGATCCGATTTCTAATAGCTGTAACTAAAATATGTTAATGAGAAACTTTAATTTTTCTAACTTAACTAGGGATATTCGAACCCTCGCGCGTTGCCCGACATAAGGTGTTGCTTTAATTTAGTTATGGGTGCGAGCTTTCTTTATGTTCATAAGTAATTGTCATCAAGTTATAGTTATGACTGCTATTAACAGACGTAGCTTATAAAATATGGTATGTTCAGGCATATGTGTTACTGTTATCAGCATATAGCATACATCCATTGACTACATTTTTGACAAAGCTGGCACATTGCGCTGCTTTGTTGACAACAGATTTCAATGTGCGCGTTTTCTTGTCGTATAGTAGCTGGATAATCATGAATGCTTCCTTTTCCATAACTGAGTACAACTTTTTCATGGGGTCCTCAGTCGCAGCCAACTCCTCGCATGTCATTGCTAACAGCTGTCTCCCTGCACCATAGAAAATAACTGTCGACATGCTTTCCGTGCTGTCCGAGATTGTCGAAATGATTCGGTACCTGTACATGTATGTGTCAGCGTATTCAATATCGATTTGGATAATGGATTTAAATGGTGTGTAACTTACATTGTGTTCGCTTTTTCTGTGTGCCGTCACGCATACAAATCCACTCAGTATTGACCACATCTTGGACATGCTGTGTAACACCACCCTTTAGTTGCTTCAATTGACATCCAGTGCGCGCTCCCAAACACTCCTAGCACGATTGAAATCCTTCTTAGCATACTTCATGATCCACGCACTTTTGTTCCACCTTACTCTCCTAATAAGTGGTGATAATCAGTTTTGTTGGTCGGGTTTTAGCTTCTTGGCATTCCCTCGCTTCACGCAAAATCTGTTAGGCAGTGATTTGTATCAGGGCTGGGGTTTTGTTCTTAACCTAGTTGGTCGGGGAAGCTTTACCTCTGTTTCTTTCTTAGTTAGATATCCTAACAATGGCTCTCCCACGCGATTTGTCGTAGCTTGATTGATCAACTCCCAGCAGATCTAAATCAATATGAGGTTTATTAATATCATATAGTTTCACCAGTTGATTCTTTGAAAGAAGACATTCTACAAATTTTAAAACAAATTAATAGGTAACAACGTCAACCCAACCCGGCAAAACGGGTGGGTCGGGTCGGGTTGGGTTGGGTTGCGGGTCAAAACGGGTCCGAGTCAGAATGGGTCAACTAAAAAAGGGTTGTTTATGTTCGGGTCAAAACGGGTTCGGGTCGGGATGGGTTCGGGTTGGAACGGGTCCGGGTTGAAATGGGTTTCGGATCGGGTCGGGTTGTACTGTACTGTTTTGGATACCTCATTTTGAGCTTCTCAAATCATCCGAGATATACGATTTGAGTTTTGATTTGAAGTCATCAGATGAGCTCAGATCCCATTAATATTATGATTTTTAATAAATGTCCGCGTCTTAAACTTGGTGACATGTTTTAATTATGTGTTTAGTTTTTGTTAATATCGTTTCCTGATTTTTTCTTTTTATTAGAATCACCAGCAAGAATATTGTATATTTTGGTCAGCTTGAAAATCTAATGATGAGTTAAAAAGTAATTACTTATTGAGATACCCATATATGCAAGTCGTGATGCCACAAAAGTGACTAAGCTCGTTCATTATATGCTTTCCCTTTTAATATTTTTTCTAACTTCTTCTTCATTTTATTGTTGTTCAGAAACACTATTACTCCCAAAGCCATAGCCACAGTCTGCTTGATTGAGTTAGCTGTATCTTCTCAAATCTGCAGCTTTAAATTCATTCAACAACCCATATAAGGTAGGAAAATTTCATTTTGTTTCGTTAATTGTTGATATATTTTTACTTTTAGTTAATTTCATTCATGTATTAATTGATTATATGTTGCTAATTGTAGTTAAAAACAAGAAAGCGAAATATAGAATAAACAAAAGACAAAGAGATTATTTCTGATTAAAATGACCATAACAAAACATCAAAGCTAAATTTATGATAAACATTTGAGATGAAATTTCGTCATTAATTCGTTGCAATCCAAAACAGGTTACATCAACCATGAAAAAGATACGTAACTTTAAAAGGGCATCTTAGAACCCACCCACTAATTTCAAAACATGTAAAACAAAATAATCAAATCAAATGGGGTTATAAATTTCTAGGTTAGGTTTGGCATCTAATGAGCATCATGAATGAAAAAAATAGAATGGAAAGAATATCACAATTATCGCAAAATGGCCTAAAGGCTAAAGCAAAACGAAACTATTAGGGTCTGACAAATAAATAACACATGTTTTCTACACAAAATGTACCAAAGAATAACAACATAATGATTACATATGAGATACTCAAACCCAAAGTAACAACATGCAATGCCAATTCACTCTTTGAAGATTCTTTAAAACCGAAAAATAAGCAAAAAAGGAACCAAATCATTCAAGCAATAGTTGGCTTTTAATCATGTAAGATATTATATGAGAAAAAAAGAAAACAAATATTGTATTATTTAAGTTGGTCATCATAGACTTTAAAACATGAAGTTTGATTAATATTAGCGATGATTGATGGCGTAATCTCTACGGATTCAAGCGAAAGAAAGATTATAAAAGACATACGAATACGGGCTAATTGTGTACACATCGGTGATTGTCTAACATCAATGCTACAATTACTTTATGATAAAATTATCATTATGTTGGAATAGAAAAAATAACCACTACCAGTTTTCTACTTAAACATCTATTCTCATGAATATCAATTTAAGCAATAACATTTGCAGGGGTCGTTAAAAAGCAAATACCCACAAATTCACAATATCTCAAAGGCACACTTTCATTTCCAGACAAATTAATCAAATTGAATTTATATTTTAACTTGAGAATTGAAATTTTGTATTAAAAAAATATTTAAAAGTCACACTTTCGCTTCCCAACAAAATTAATCAGAATTTCTTAAAAGTCACAATTTTGACTTTTGATCTTCTTCACAGCCTTGTACAAAGTCTCCTCGTTTTTCCGTGGTTCCACCAGAGATTATTACAACCACAATAGTCGGCTTTAATAATCGATTCTACCCCTATTGTAATCGCACCTCTTTCGATTCTTGTTTTCAACATACGGCTTTGATGGTGTTAACAACAAACCGTAGCCCTAATTTCAAACGTAAGGCTTCGACGATCTGGGTTTCGCCGTCTGCAAATCAACGAAATCCTCTCTTCTTCGGAATATCATTTTGGAACCGGTAAGCGTTATTTATTTTGCAAATTTAGGGTTACTAAAATTGCAATCAATGATCGATGCTATAAATTGGTTCGATTAACATGGAATACGGGTTGGTTGTGAGGGTCGGAAGAATTAGGAAAAGAGACGAAATCGAAGATCGAATTAGAAGGTCTGATTCTGTTCTAAAATCCGCTCCAACAACGGAAAGGCTTCGGTCGTGAAGTTCGAATTCGTAACATCAGTGCGTTTATGCATAACGAAAAGGTGCCATAAACCATATCGCACATCAAATCGTTTTGTTTTAGAAGCGTATCGTCGAATGGATCTATATATTTTAGAGGGAAAAAGTAAAAACACGGCCACAAATTTTATATATAATAGAGATGTCAGTTGTTTATAGAAGCATGCGAACGGTTACTTATGGTTGAGCGTAGTAGGAACGCAACGGTTGGGCATGGTAGGAAGTTTGGTTGGTAAATATATAAGGGTATAATTGAAGAATTATAGTTTCGTCAACTCTTCATTCTATCACCAATTTAAAGGTACAGAAATTCTATTCATATTCCATTTGTTGTTATATATTGATTGTATGCATATACATCTAGATCTAGATAACCTTTAGAGTATACCCGTCCGAAATTTATCTAATAGAGATAAATTTCGGATTGTCCCCATTTTGGGACTGCTTTTTGAATATTCTATCTCATTAGGATGTGTTTATATTTTAACGGGTTGGCTGTTTAAGAAAAAATCGGTAGCATTTCGCCTTAGCTCCTTCGAGTTTGCGGGTTATACGCATACTTGGGGAGTTAAGGCGAAATGCTGTCGATTTTTTCTTAAATAGTCAACTCGTTAAAATATATACATATGAGATAGAATATTCAAAAAGTGGGTTAGGATCCACCGCCTTAAAACACTGGTTTACACCATATATGTGTATATATGCAATTATATGATTTATTTGTTTATTTTAATTTGCAGATGGATCGTACTTACTGGATGTACCATACCACACGTACAAGCTCGATGTTTACGGATGGCGTTCGAAATTTTCTTAGGGTTGCCGAAACAAATCGATTGAATAGTGGAAGTGGATTGATTTGTTGCCCTTGTACAATTTGTAAAAATTTCCAAAGATTTAACGATATCAAAGACATACAGTTTCATTTGAATACACGTGGTTTTATGCCTAGATACACATGTTGGTCAATGCATGGGGAATCACTTACTAACACTAGCACAACGTCAATCAATCTAGATGATGATAATAGGGAGAACAATGATTCAAATATTGATGACGATAATGACCATTTTAATGACCCCAATGACAACTTAAATGAAATGTTTCATGATTTAGAGACTAATATTGGTGCGGATGATCAAGAAAAATTACAACAACTCTTTGAAGAAGAAGGAAAACCGTTGTATCCCGGTTGTGAAAATTTTTCAAAACTTAATGTTGTGTTGAAATTGTTTCATTTAAAGTCAAAAAACGGATGGAGTGATAAAAGTTTCACAAATTTATTAGTGCTTTTGCACGACATGCTTCCGGAAGGTAATGAGTTACCGCTTTCGACATACCGAGCAAAAAAGTTGATGTGTCCTATGGGATTAGAAATTGAAAGAATACATGCATGTCCAAATCATTGTATGTTGTATAGAAATGAGTTCGAGAATGAACATAAGTGTTTTACATGTAATGCATCGAGGTATAAACGTAAAAAAGAAACCGATGAAGTTGATGATGATGTGACAAAAAATGGGCCACCGGCTAAAATGTTGTGGTATTTTCCCATCATACCGAGATTGAAACGTCTGTTTTCAAACGAAAAAGAGGCAAAACTATTACGTTGGCATTTCAGATGAGCGTGTAAATGATGGAAAATTAAGACACGTGGCGGATTCACCTCAGTGGAGAAACATTGATAACATGTATCCAGAATTTGGAGAAGAGATTAGAAACATACGGTTTGGACTTAGTTCAGACGGAATCAATCCTTTCGGCAGCATGAGTAGTCTCCGTTGTACGTGGCCGGTTCTTTTATGTATCTACAATCTTCCACCGTGGTTAGCCATGAAACGAAAATACATTATGATGTCTTTGTTGATTCAGGGTCCGAAACAACCTGGTAATGATATTGATGTTTATTTGTCTCCTTTAATTGAAGACTTAAAAACTCTATGGAGTTCAGGTGTAGATATGTATGATGCTTACAAGAAAGAACAATTTAAATTGCGGGCCATGATTTTTTGTACCATAAGTGATTTTCCTGCGTACAGTAACTTGTCAGGGTACAAGACGAAAGGTAAGAAAGCATGTCCTGTTTGTGAAGATGAGACAAGTTCAGTATATTTAAAAAATTGCAAAAAAACTGTATACATGGGACATCGAAGATTCCTTCCAGATGGTCACATTTATCGAGAGAAAAAGGAAGAGTTTGATGGTAGTACCGAGCTCCGAAAGATAAGGAAACGATTTGATGCATTTTCAAGAGTTAAAAATTTAAAAACTGTGTTGGGAAAAAAAACTGTGTTGGGAAAAAAAACTGTGTTGGGAAAAAGAACTCGCGTTGAGAAAGGTGTTATTTGGAAAAAGAAGTTAATCTTTTGGGAATTACCTTACTGGAAACATTTAGATGTTAGACATTGCCTAGATGTTATGCATATCGAAAAAAACGTATGTGATAGCTTGTTGGGCTTATTGTTAAATATTCCCAGTAAAACGAAAGATGGGATAAATGTCCGTAAAGACATGGTAAATATGGGAATACGTAAAGAGCTTGCCCCTGTTGAGAGAGACAACCGTATTTTTCTGCCACCTGCATGTTATACTATGTCAAGAGAAGAAAAAACAAAGTTTTGCAAATGTTTACATGATATTAAGGTACCATCAACTTATTCTGCAAACATTAAAAGTTTAGTGTCAATGAAAGACTGTAAACTTCTTGGTATGAAGTCTCATGATTGTCATGTTTTAATGACACATATGATTCCTATTGCAGTTCGTGGAGTGTTACCCGGGAACATCCGACATACAATCACATCCGACATACAATCACTCGAAAGTTATTGATCCCGAGTCACTGGATACATGGCAAAAAGAAGTTATCATCACGCTCTGTGAACTAGAGATGTACTTTCCACCGTCTTTTTTTGATGTTATGGTTCACCTAGTATCCCATATAGTAGGAGAAATTAAGGCTTGTGGCCCTGTATTTCTACGTTGCATGTACCCTTTTGAAAGATATATGGGTTTTTTAAAAGGTTATGTAAGAAATCCTAACCGACCTGAGGGTAGTATTGTTGAGGGATATGCTTCCGAGGAAGTGCTTGAATTTTGTACAGGTTATTTGGAAGGTGTGGATAGTACTGGTGTACCTCAATCTTGTCACTCGGGTAAACTTGATGGGGTTGGAGGTGTTGGTATGAAAAACATCATCCCAAGTCGTGACACTTTACAAATTGCACATTTATTGGTCCTAAAACACATGACTTGTCTTGCTCCATTTGTTGAAGAACACATGAACATTTTACGGTCGACATACCAGGGTAAGGATAATATGTGGTATATAATAAAGCATAATAAGGAGTTTTCTAGTTGGATGAAAACTAAGGTAACAACAACTAAGGTTGACAGAATTGTGGAAAAGTTAGGGCAAGGTCCAGATTTTAAAGTTAAATCTTACCAAGGGTACGACATTAATGGTTACACGTTTTATACTAAAGATCAAGATGCAAAAAGTACAATGCAGAACAGTGGAGTTACAATAATAGCATCAACGGCTGAATTTGATAGGATGAATCATGATACAATGATAAGAATTGCTAAAGATTCTTATTATGGTGTCATACAAGAAATTTGGGAATTAGACTATTATGATTTCACTCAAACTGTGTTTAGATGTAAATGGGTGAATAATCGTACAGGTGTCAAAGTTGATAAATATGGTTTTACTCTTGTAGACCTTAAAAGTGATGGCTATGCATCTGAACCATTTGTACTCGCAAAACATGTCAGACAAGTGTTTTTTGTCAATGACCCGAGCAACCCAAGATACCACATCGTCTTGCAAGGTAAACGACGTATTATTGGTGTCGACAATGTTGCTAATGAGGAAGAATATGACCAGTTTGATGATCTACCACCATTTTCAGTCGGTATTCAACCAGGTAATTACAGGATTGAAGGCACCACATACTTACGATCTGACCACACGGAAGGGACGTATTGCTGATAAACCACATCAAACTAAATGATCAAGGTTTGAGATTATATACACACACACACACATTTTGTATTATTTTTTTAATTGTAGTCTACTAAGACAATTTTTTTTTTTTTTTTTGTACAGGATAGACAATGATGAAGATAAGCCATGTGATAGATGATCTCATTTTTATTGGACATTTTCTAGTGGAAACTTAGTAAAAGATTGTTATTTTGTGTCTAATTTTTTTAATTATCACTAGATTTTTTATTGGTTTTTTCTTGTGGTAAAGTTGTATGGTCAAATAATTTTTCTTTCGCATCTTAATTAATGATTATTGTTTGATTGGAAGTACTACATGATATTACTCAACTAGATGATTCAGCCCGCACGTTGCTGCCGAACCTAGGCGGAATTTGATAGGTATTCGTTCAGTTCGTCATAGTAACGACACTTGCTATAGCTGTTGATACATATTATGTGGACGCGACTTGGCTCGGTTCAACTCGGTTCGGTTCTCCGGTTAGGTTCGGCTCAAGCCCGACGCCACGACATTCCTCCGTCGTACGCCCCAGAGTTCGACACGTGAAGCACGGAGAGCCGCAACCTATTCCCGTCGCCACATCATCATGACATCATCATCATGATGTCATGATGATGTCATAAAGTGGCTAGACTTTGACTAAAAACAAGTTCATGAAAATTCATGCAAGTTATTAAACTGAACGTGCATGTGTTGTTGTATATGGGCCAATCACATTACTTGGGCTGATACAATCACATCTGGGCCGAACCTTACCCAATCGCACAAGTCAACATTTATATATATACCGAACTCACTTGGTGATTGGTGTACACAAGGAAAACAAGAAAACAGACAAGTGTTTTCGGTGGTAGACAAGAACCGCACAAGGAAGATATACCCGAGAGATTCAAGAGAGAGTTTGCAAAGATTGTTTTGTAAACATTGAGCTTGTAACCGACTTTTCAAGTATTAATACATTGGTGTTAATCGTTGAGTCTCGGTCTTGTATCTCGTGTTCTTGTCGTGTTCGATCTCGGTTTGCATCTCCGGTTGGATTCCGCACAACCGGGTGTGTTTGTATACAAGGATTAGGCGACTAGATCCTCCTAGCCGGACCTACAAGTGGTATCAGAGCATTGGCTCTTCTCCTTGTTAAAACCGAGTGTTTTCGGGTGTGTTTTGGGTTTTTGAAGTTTAGTGTTTCTTGAAAATTTCTGCTTAAAACATCGAAAATCTGCCTTTTTTGTTGAAAGTTCTTATAAAAACCTCTTTATTTTTCATTTTCACATGTTAAAAGTTGGTTTTTAGTGAAGTTTCAAGCAAAATCGGGTTTCGGAAAGGTGTTGGTTCACCGGAAAACTCTTTAGTTTACCGGAAAACTCAAATTTTCTGGGTAGTTCTTTATATCTTCAACAATCTTCAAGTGTTCTTCATATAATTCTACTTTTTGATCCTTAGAAGTTATTGGTGGAAGTTGTTAGTGTTTTGGAATTTGTAAAAGGATTATTATAGTACACACCTTACTGGTTGGTAGGATTGAGCTTACTTTAAAATGGAAGTGGGTCCGTTGTGTCAGGCATAGAAAGTCAAGGTGATTAGATATTTTGATCTTAGGCAATACGTAGTGGGGCGCCAGAAGGGGCTATAGCGCCCGTATAGCGCCGCGAACACCGCCCCCCCCCCCCCCCCCCGGCGCCATGTTCGAATTTTTTTGGCTAGCGCGAAGATCTTAGCGGCGTTATGGAATTTGTTTTGAATTTTTTTGACCGTTGTAACGGTCAATTTCATTAAAAAAAAAAAAAAAATTCAATTTATTTTTCAACTTTCCTTTAAAATCAATCTCATCTCCTTATTTTTTTACCACACACATTCAAACTCTCATCTCTCTCAAATTTTTTTACAATTCTTCATATTTTATACAATGAATCCATTCAACCGGGGCTTCATTCCTCCGCGATCTAGTGGCAATCCTACTCGTCCCGTGGCACCGGTTCCCACTAGACCCAATCCTTACGGCTCCGGTTTTCTCGACTACAATCAACAAAGTCCCGGGTTCATGAATCTTTTGAACCAACCGCTATCATGGGACCCTAATCTCTACGGGTGGAACCCAAGTCAAAACATGGATGGGATGGGGTCGTCTCAAGCGTTTGGGTCGGCTCAAGCGTTCGGCTCCCCACTACACGAACCCGATGTTGTTCCGGAGACGCAACCCGAGGTACCGGATACGCAACCGGAGACGCAAAAAGGAAAAGGAAAAGCAAAACGGGCACATAAAAAGAAAGTTGAAACCAACACCCGAACGAAAAAGCCGGGCGAAAAAACCCGAGTCCTCGTCGATGTCTATGGGAACGGATATGAGTCACGCATTTTCGGAGATAAACAAGCGGCTTCAAGACATACACGAACTCGGTAACAAACGTTTGGAGGAGAACGAAAAAGTTACGGAGATTATGCGGGATCGACAATGGGCTAACGACTTTGAATTCTACTCCAAACCGCATGACCACTTAACGGGAAAAGCTTTGAAAATGGCGTTGGCTCAAAAGGAGCGGATTGAAAAAAAATATAATCTTTGATTGTGTATTTTTTTTTTATGCTAGTTTAATGTT
This sequence comes from Helianthus annuus, assembly GCF_002127325.2. NCBI lineage: Eukaryota > Viridiplantae > Streptophyta > Magnoliopsida > Asterales > Asteraceae > Helianthus > Helianthus annuus. Next base: position 7,984,182 of record NC_035441.2, on the reverse strand, counting down.
TTTTTTCTAGTTTCATGTTTTTTTTATTTTATTGTACTTTTTTTTATTTAATGAAATGAATTTTATTTTTAAAAAACTTACAAAATGAATTAAAAAATTAAAAATGAAAAAAATTAATGATTACACAGGGGCTTTATGACTACGGCCTCAAATTACATAAAGCCCCATAAAGCCCCGGGATGATGTGGCATGCTAAATGGCGCATAACGCCCCTTTGAGGGCTTTATGACTACACATGATCTTACAAGATTATATTTACTCAGTTATTTGAAAGTTGTTATTGTCTTGGAAGTTGTTGTTGATTAAAATATACAGCATCATCAGTTGGTTGGTAAGCTTGGAATGTGTGTAGCCGAAAGTTGGTGTGACATGTCAGGAGAATAGAAAGTCATATGTTTCAATTGCACAAGAATTGGTTATTCACACAAGGGATTGCACAAGTTAGTTGAATCGCACAAACACAGTTCCTCGCACAAGAAGGATTGGGCTTGAATTGGGCCTATGTTGCATTTCTGGTTGGGATCCAGTCGTACAAAAACTGTCAGTCGCACAAGGTGAGTGGATCGCACAAGCATAATCAGTCCCACAACAAGAGACTGGATCGCACAAGATTTGAGCTTCAAGAATTGGGCTTCATATTGAACTGGGCTCACAACAAAGATTGGGCTTCTGATTACAAAGGACCTTCATTTAAATTCTGTTCTATTTGGGCTGCTGATTTGGGATCGCACAACATTTATTCAGTCGTACAAGAAACTGTGCTCGCATAAAATTTGGGCTTCTGTTTGGGCTCCTATCTTTCAAGAAATTCAGTTTCGTCGGACCTACACACCGAAATCAGTTCTTATAGCCGAAATTACTTATTGTCCATCTCAAAGAAATCACTCATTTTTTTTAACAGGAGATTTTTATTTCTTTGTTAACTGTTTGTTTGAGGTGTGTTTTTCAGGTGATCATTTTTCCGTATCAATATGAATCCGAGTTGGTGGGGAACTCCGGCTCCAGATAGTGGAAAATATACAAGTACGGGTTCAACCCCCTCATGGTGGGGTACACCGGCTCCAGACAGTGGAAAGTACACGAGTACAAGTTTATCTCCTTCATGGGCCGAATCTCCGGTGTCAACATCTTCGCAAGCAAATGCCATATCGTCAGGTCAATGGGCATTAGTATCGAATCAAACTCCGAGCATTCAAAGTATTTTATTGAGCGAAAGCGAAACCGGAAGTTTGAATCGACCTCCGAAGTTGATGCACTTAAACGAATATCCGGGCTGGGTTGATAGATTCCGTACATACGTTCTTGGTCAAAATACCGAACTGTGGATACGTTTCACTACAGATTTCGATCAAGCTATAGAAGTTGCTGCTTCAGATACTGCTACGTTTGCTGATCTTCCTGAAGATCAAAAGAAAACATATGATCTGGAAAAGAAAGCATACGCCATTCTCACTCAGGCGTTAAGCAAAGATATCTACCACCAGTTTGTCAGTTTCAAGACAACTAAGAAGCTGTGGGACGGGTTGAAAACCAGAGGAGTAGGGAATGAGGCAACACGTCAATTGCGTCATGATCTTCTCAAGAAAGAATTTGACTGTTTCACGTGCATGGATAAGGAGTCTTTGGGAGACATGACAAGCCGGTTTTATCACTTGCTTACAGAGTTGAACAATTTTGGAGTAGCAACAACTACAGCAGAAGTGGTGAAGAAGTTTGCTGATGCTTTGCCTCCCCAATGGAGTAGTTTCTTGGAAATCCTGAAGTATAACGGAGTGTTGAGAACTACAAATATCAACGACTTCGTGCAGCTTTTGGAAAATAAGGATCAGGAGGAAACATTAAAGGCAAAAAGAGTTCCATTGCCACAAAATCCAGAAATGTATTATGGAACTTCCAGCTCTTCGTCTGCAAGAACCGGTCCACATGCTCCACTACAAACGGCGTTTGTCACAACCACGGATATGTATGGCAATCCAGTGCAAGTTCCTGTTAAGCCACCTCCCACCACAGACATGTATGGAAATCCAATACAACCACCTCCTCCTCCTCCTGCTCAACAACAACATGCGTGTTATGGAGGAACATCATCTGCTGGTCAGCAATCAAAACCAAATACAGTGCAGCTCGACACTTCAAGCTTCTCAAAGGTCAGTGTAGAAGTAGCAAGGGAACACATGGAGCTGCTTAACACTGTAGTGAGCGCGTATTGTGGGTTAATAGAAGGTCAGATTGGCAACATTAATCTGACACAAGAAGACTATCGGCAGATTGATAAAGAAGAGATGGACTTGATGGATATCAAGTGGGCCTTTGCTAGTGCTGTGAGAAGGGCAAAGGATTGGATGGAAAGTACTGGCAGAACCAGCTTGGAAAGCAAGAAAGACACCAAGTATGGGTTCGATAAACAGGCAGTAAAATGCTTCAACTGTGGTGAACGGGGTCACTTTAAAAGGGAATGTACAAAGCCAGCACAACACGGGAACCAGAACCCCTTCAGAAACCAAGGCAACCAGCAGAACCAGAACAGAAACAATGAGCATACATTTGTGCCTGTCAACAACCAAGCCAACCGGGCACTTGTGGTTCAAGTAGATGAAGGTTGTGACTGGTCAATCCAGTTGAGTGGTGATGCTCCAGATGGAACAGCATGTTTTGCTCAAGTTGTGAAGGATTTAGTTCACACCAGTGGTGGAGAATCTTCCACCAGTGGTGGTGAATCTTCTGAGGATGAAGACTCTTCGGGATACAGCAGGAGTTCAGATGAAGAATCCTCCAGTTCAGGCGATGATCATGTGGGTGAGACATCAAATACAGCAATCGATGCAGATATTGATGAACTTTTGGGGGAAGCTGCAGCAGAAACTCAAAGAAGATCTATCTTGGTGGATCAAGCTGCTTATTCTTCGTCTTCTCTCCATTCAGCCTTTATGGCTAATGTCGACGGTTCATCAAGTCAGGTATGTGTCGATGAACCCACTGTTGTAAATTGTGATGAATGTGATAGTTTGCGTGCTAGATGTGCTGATGTAGAGAAAAGTATGTCTGAGTTGCAAGGCAAACATGATGCTTTACAAGCTAGTTTGTTTGACTTGCAAGACAAACATACTACAGTGAATGAGAATTTGTGTGACTTGCAAAGTAAGCATGAAGCTTTGCAAGAAAAGTATGATGTGACTTTTATTCACAATCAGAAATTGACTGTGGACCTTTCCAAATGTACAGAAGCCAATATGTTTTATGAAAATCATGAAAAGGAGTTTAAATCGGTAATCGAAAAGTTAAAGAAAGATAAAACCGAGTTAACTAAAATGGTTTCCAGAAAACAAACTGACATTAATTTGTATATATCTCGCCTTGAGACAATGCAAAAAGAGATGGCTTGTGTAAAAACGGAAAGTGAGGCAATCCAACTCAAGTTAGATAGTTATTTGAGTTCTAGCTATGTGTTGGATCACATCATTGATGTCCAAAAGGAGAAAAGGGACGTCACGTGCATAGGCTATAAGAATTGTCCACCACCAGTGAGACATAATTATGATGCCATGCCGGATGAGGAGGACAGAGTGTTCTTTGAACCATCTGTGCCTCTAGATGTGAAAGAATTTGCAGCAGGGCTCGGATATACAAAGGAAGTATCATCAGATTCGGATGTATCAGCAGATACATGTGTGTCTTCTGCTGAACTGAATTAGGATCCTCCAGTCATTACTGAGGATGCTGATTCTTCTGATGATGAATCTGATGATGCTATCCCAGCAAAGTCTGATGCGGTAGTCAAAAATGAGGACATACCTCTCGAGAATCACATTCTATGTGATCCTCCTGCAAAACCCGCTAAGACTGTTGCAATTGAGTCCTCGTCTGCAAAAGAGTCGGAGAGTGTGAACTTGCTGTACACTCTTGTTGGTGATGATAAAATCTACTCAGACAAAGACTTTCCCATTAAGAATGTGAATCAATCCTTAATCAGCAAAGTTTTTGAAAACTCGACAAGTAAGTTTTTGGGAAAGACAGGACCACGTGTTACAGTTACACAGTGTCCTCCTATTCCAAAGGCCGAAATTCGAAAACAATTTGGCAACAAGAAATTACCAACAGTGCAGAAACAGCAAAATCACACCAAGCCAAAAGCAAAATCACTGGCTCAAACTCAAAAGAAGCCGAATCGGAAGAAAAACAAGAATGTAAACTTTGTGAAATCGACGGGAACGGACAAAATTGAGACGTTTGAAAATAAATCTAACTTAGATTTTGTCAAGAAAGCTACTGTTCTGAAAAGAAATGAACAAACCAGTTCAAAGCCTAGTACCTCGGGTTCACAAAGTTCAACATCATCGGCTAAACGATCACATGATACTTCGGGGTTTGTTGAACGAAGATCATGCTTTGAGTGTGGAACAATTGGACATATAATTAGAAATTGTCCATATCTTCATAAACAAAAAGAAAAAGTTGATGTTCCCCGTGACCAAACTGACCGCAGGCAAACTGTTTCTGCAAAACAAGATCCCCGACTTGTAAAAGAAAGGGAAAAGAAACAAAAACGCCAACAGGTCAAGAAAATTGAAAAGGCGATTAAAACCGATGTGGTTAACAAAACAACTGTTTCTGTCAAACCAGACAATTCAAAAACTTCAGACAACCATGAAGTTAAAGTTTTAAAAGATAACACTGGTAAACCAAAACAGACCTGGAAACCAAAAACGGTTAATGAATCAGGGGGACCATCACAATTTACCAATCATCAAAGACAAGAAGTTATTGTTATTGATGAAAATGGAAGACGCAAGACCACAATGGCTTGGGTCCCCATCTCCAACTAATCATTTGAGTTCATGTGCAGGGTGTTCCAGGAGGAACTATCAGTAGTCATTGGATTGTTGATAGTGGGGCATCCAGGCACATGACAGGCGACATGAAGCTTCTCTACGACGTCAAATCTATTAGAGGAGGTTATGTTGCTTTTGCTGGAGATAAGGGAGGCTATATTACGGGTGAAGGAATGATATCCAACGGGATTGTCAGCTTTGACAAGATCAACTTTGTGCAACAACTAGATCACAATCTTCTTAGTGTTTCTCAAATTTGTGACAAGCAATTTTCAGTACACTTTGATGCTAATGGATGTTATGTGCTGAAACCCGGCTTCAAAATTCCAAAAGAATGGATTCTCTTGTCAGCTCCAAGGATAAATGATTTGTACGTCCTTGATATGAGCCAAGCTATTACTACGTCTGCACAAGCAACTTGTTTCGTTTCCAAAGCCACAGAAAAAGACTCTATCTCTTGGCACAGACGAATGGGTCACATTCACTTACGCAAAATGAATCATTTGGTTTCAAATGAATTGGTGAATGGTGTTCCTCTCAAAAATTTCCATCTTCAAGACGTCTGTGTTTCGTGCCAGAAGGGAAAACAAACGAAGAAGAAGCACCCTACTAAGAAGATCAACACGGTGGCAGTTCCTCTTGAACGTTTGCACATGGATTTGTTCGGTCCTGTCAAGCACAAGAGTATTCGGGGTGATCAATACTGCCTCGTGATAACTGATGATTATTCAAGATTTTCTTGGGTGGCGTTCATGGCACACAAGAGTGAAACCTTTGGCATTATCAAAAACTTGATCATTCAGATTGAGAATTTGTATAAGTTGAAGGTTAGGCGGATACGTAGCGACAATGGTACTGAATTTAAAAATCATGCCATGGCGGAGTTTTGCACTTCAAAGGGTATTCTTCATGAGTTTAGTGCAGCTTATACTCCTCAACAGAATGGCGTCGCTGACAATGTTGGTAGAGTCGCAGTTGCCCATTCCATTCTGGACTGAAGCTGTGGCCTCTGCATGTTACACATTGAACCGAGTCCTTACAGTCAAAAGGCACAATAAGACCTGCTTTGAGCTTCTTCAAAAACGGAAACCAGATTTGTCTTATCTTGAACCGTTTGGAGCTCCATGTACTATCATCGATCCTAATGGAAAGTTTGGGGCAAAAGCAATTGATGGATACTTTCTTGGGTATGCCACCCCTAACTTACGAGTCTGGAATCTAGAGACTAAAAGGGTCGAGGAATGGTCTGAGGTCAGAGTACAAAGGCACACTTTGCCAGTCAAATGTCCTGGTCAACCTTGGATGTTTGAGTACGATGACTTTTTCAATTCGATCAATGTTGAAGCCGTTGAAGAAAGTGCTGCGGCAAGGATGTTTTTCGAGAGTGACAATGCAACAGTTTCACCGGTGGTTCGTCCAATTCTTGTCAATCAAGAACCATCTTCGGTGAACAATAATACTCTCGACAATGAGGATTTTCACGATGCTGCCGAATTGAACGAATATTCAGAGGATGATGAATTTCTAGATGCAGATCAAGAAGCTCCAACAGCAGTTCATGGTACTTTAGAGGGTACTCCTCTAGTGGATACCCATAGAACAGCTGAAGCAACTGCATCATCCTCTTCGTCAATTCTGGGCATTGATTTAGTTGTTGATCTGAATTTCAACAATCTGGGTATAAATATTCCAGTTCCAGATAATCCAGAAACAAGGATTCATAATACCCATCCTCAACAAAACATCATCGGAAATGTGCAAAGTGGCATTCAAACAAGAAACATGTTGCGAAACAACAACAATGCAGGCTTGTATGCGGCTATTCGAGAATCCGGGCAACAAAACGATTGGTCTTTCGCGTGTTATGTTTCACAGGAAGAGCCAAGAACTTGGAAAGAAGCCATGAAAGATAACTCTTGGGTTGAAGCAATGCAGGAAGAGCTGCAACAATTCCAGAAGCTTGGTGTCTGGAAACTCGTAGAGAAACCTGCTGGATACAAGAAGATTGGTACCCGTTGGGTTTTCAAATGCAAAAAGGATGACCGCGGAGTTGTTATCCGGAACAAAGCACGTTTAGTCGTTCAAGGTTTTCGTCAGATTGAGGGGATCGACTACAACGAAGTGTATGCACCAGTGGCACGTCTCGAAGCAATTCGAATCTTTCTAGCCTATGCGTCCTTCAAAGGGTTCAAGGTTTATCAGATGGACGTGAAAAGTGCATTCTTACATGGTGTGGTTGAAGAAGAGGTATACGTCGAACAGCCTCCAGGTTTTGAAGATCCTATCCATCCCGATCGGGTTTAGTTGCTCAACAAAGCTCTCTATGGTCTACATCAAGCACCACGAGCTTGGTATGCAACCTTATCTAACTATCTGCTGGAGAACGTTTTTCGAAGAGGTCTTATCGACTGTACTCTTTTCATCAAAGAACAAGATGGAGATCTTCTTCTGGTACAGGTATACGTTGATGATATTATTTTTGGTTCTACTAATGATGTCTTGTGTAGGAATTTCGAGCGCATTATACAGGATAAATTCGAGATGAGTGCTATGGGGGAAATGACTTTCTTCTTGGGCCTACAAGTACAACAAACTGAGTCTGGGATATTCATCCATCAGACTAAATATGTTGGTGACATCTTGAGCCGGTTCCAGATGTCTGATGCAACGCCCATTGGTACCCCATTGCCACAAAATCACGGAATTACTCCAGATTTGAAGGGTGAAGCGGTTAGCCCCTCATACTACCGCACGATGATCGGATCTCTTATGTACCTCACAGCATTAAGGCCAGATATAATGTACCCAACGTGCCTGCTTGCCAGATATCAAGTTAACCCGAAGGCCTCACATCTTGCAGCTGTAAAAAGGATTTTTCGTTATTTGAAGGGTTACCCTGACACCGGTCTATGGTACCCTAGGGATAATAACTTTGAATTGGTCGCTTTCAGTGATTCTGATTTTGGCGGATGCAAAATCGACGGCAAATCCACAACGGCTGGATGTCAGTTTTTAGGAAATCGCCTAGTCACATGGCAGTGCAAGAAGCAGACGTGCGTCGCTACATCAACATGCGAAGCTGAATACATTGCTGCCTCGAGTTGTTGCTCCCAAGTTCTTTGGATCCAACAACAATTGCGGGACTACGGTTTTGAATTCCTAACTACTCCTATTTACGTTGATAATTCTGCTGCTTTACAGATCACTAGAAATCCTGTGCAGCACTCAAAGACCAAACACATCGAAATCAAATATCACTTTATACGTGATTGCTTTGAGAAAAGGCTAATCGATGTTGTTAAGGTCCACACCGATGACCAACGTGCCGACCTCTTTACCAAAGCATTTGACAAATCAAGATTTGACTTTTTATTATTGGTAAACGGCATTAAGGTTAAGCCAGAGTAAAACCAACATCGGAAAATTATTTTTGTAAATACCTTTGTGTTTTAAATTTGTCTTAGTTTATTGATTTTAGGGGGAGTAAATCCAAAAATTTGAAAATCCAAAAACATCGAAAAATTTCAAAAACACAAAAACAATAGAAAAACAAAAATGAGTTTCCTGGCGAGCAAAAGAGAAAGTGATAGTACATCAGTGGTCTATCCAAGCCTTTTTAAACCTTAAATGAAAAACGATAAGCAGCTCTATATAAGATGTATCGGTAGGCTCACAATCATTTTAAAGTGTGCAGGGTGATATAAACTTAAATCGACTGAAGACCAGGTGGGAACCATTCATTGGCATATGGTCTTAGTACCGAAATTTCGTTTGATAGATTGCCGAGGTTCTGAGATATTCGGTCTTTATGCTGCTTATCATCTGGGTATCATGGTTGTATCTTTTACCGAAAAATAACGGGGACGCAAGTCTAGATCTTCCATGATACTATACATACGTGTACATATCTCATACTGCATTCGACCTCAATAAGTGATAAACAATCACATGTCCATATCAAATAAGTGATAAAATATCACATTTATCCGGGAGTCAAGTTCGTCTCTCTGCTGTACGGAAGTACTGACCTGTTCACGGACTTGCTCCTGTGCCCTCATGCATCTGAAAATCAAGTTCCTCATCAATAAGTGATTATATCACATAGGGCTTGTTTTCATTCAAAATAAGTGAGAATCTCACATCATATACGGTCAAACAGATGATAATCGATATACTCACCGGTAAGATGAACCCTCGTGCATACCTTGATACGGGAATGTGTCGTGATGTGGATGAACACCGGTCGGTAAGTATAAATCATACCTTAACGTATCCCCTCGCCATGATTACATCTGATAAGTTGAGTTTAAGTGGACAACAATATCGATGATTGTTATAGGATGCTTATCTTAATGTTAATTAATTGAACAAAGAGAGCGTTTTGGCATGACTGTACACTGATATGATTCTCTTACCCTCGAAACTCACAAAAAGAATGTTTGTATATGTTGACTTTTCTTAGTTTCTGCAACTCTGTATATATTTACTGCTTTCAGTCTTTACATTACAAATATTCAAAAATTCCAAAAAGATTTTAGGTGTGTTTTAATATAAACTTTATAAAAGCCAAAAAGATTTTATTTCTATTTTATTTTCGATCGTACGATGTTGGAGCTCGAGTCTTGGTTACCTGAAACCTGAACGAAAACCGAATTGACTAAATCTTCATAAACGGTCGAAATTTGCAAGTTTTGAAAGTGGGAAATTAAAATTGACAAATTTGTTAATCTTTCAAGCTGTCGGACGGTAGTTGTTTGAACATGGTCATACGTGTGTCATTTGTTTATGCTAACTATATTCCAAGCAGTTGTTCTCATTACGCGTTTAGATTTCTTGCATGTGCAGATTCTAAAGGCAAGGAGAACATGGTCGATGACAAGCTTCGGAATGAAGACACGACGTGAAGGCACTCAAGTGATGAAGATGATCGAGTTGCCGCTGATCATCATCAACACCACAAGGATCTCAAGCATTAATGGTCAAGTCAGTCACGAGCATGACTCGAGGGGGAGCTTATGTTAAGGGGGAGTTTGTCAACACACTCTCTACATGAAACGGGGAGTTGGTTGATACACTCTCTGCTTTCAAGACGTGAAGACTTTGAAGATCCTCCGACATGGAAGACATGGAAGATGAACCTCACGAGTAGCGTCCAAGGGGGAGTTTGTTGATACATATTATGTGGACGCGACTTGGCTCGGTTCAACTCGGTTCGGTTCGACCCGGTTAGGTTCGGCTCAAGCCCGACGCCACGACATTCCTCCGTCGTGCGCCCCAGAGTTCGACACGTGAAGCACGGAGAGCCGCAACCTATTCCCGTCGCCACATCATCATGACATCATCATGATGATGTCATGATGATGTCATAAAGTGGCTAGACTTTGACTAAAAACAAGTTCATGAAAATTCATGCAAGTTATTAAACTGAACGTGCATGTGTTGTTGTATATGGGCCAATCACATTACTTGGGCTGATACAATCACATCTGGGCCGAACCTTACCCAATCGCACAAGTCAACATTTATATATATACCGAACTCACTTGGTGATTGGTGTACACAAGGAAAACAAGAAAACAGACAAGTGTTTTCGGTGGTAGACAAGAACCGCACAAGGAAGATATACCCGAGAGATTCAAGAGAGAGTTTGCAAAGATTGTTTTGTAAACATTGAGCTTGTAACCGACTTTTCAAGTATTAATACATTGGTGTTAATCGTTGAGTCTCAGTCTTGTATCTCGTGTTCTTGTCGTGTTCGATCTCGGTTTGCATCTCCGGTTGGATTCCGCACAACCGGGTGTGTTTGTATACAAGGATTAGGCGACTAGATCCTCCTAGCCGGACCTACAATAGCAAACTAAAACATAAAAATAAAGTCTTAATAGTACTCGCACTTGGCATAACAAATAAAAAAGACATCCTAATTATTTTTAATATTTATACTTGACAAAAAAACCGTTACGTCGCAAGGAACTAGATTTCGCCCTCATAAATTCTGGCTGGGAATTTGCGCATGGATCAAACATTGTTGACCAACTTTTTAAAAGTTATTATATTAAAATTATAATATTTATTCAAAACAAACTTATTCTAATTAATAATGACCCACATTTGACCAATTTGACAATGTCACGAACATCTTTACACACACTTCAATGATCTGCGAACAATATTATTATAACTTGACCGGACATTGAACTGGTGGCATTATTGGTGCGCTGGTCAAAGTGGTCTAACCGGATTTAGTAACCGCATAAATGTATATAGAGTTAAAATATAGAAATGCAAAAAAATCAATTAGATAACAAATAATTAAATGTATTTTTTTTTTAATAATGTTGGCATTGCAATCATTAAACCCCAAATTCAGGTATAAGGCTATGGGATGTGGGGCGTTGGTTGGGGCGAGGGTTGCAAAGCAACGTTGGCTAAACCACACTGGGCCAGTAGCGTTGGCTATGGCGTTGCCCCGCTGGCGTGAGTTTGAAGCCTAGCGTGGAGCGGGGGGGGGGGGGAGGTGAGGTGGCTGGTGAGAGATGACCATTTGGGCTAGCCATTGCCAAACGGCTACTTTATTTAAAAAAATATTACTTTTTTAAACATTATAAATCCTCACCCATTTTTTACCATTTTTACCACTTCTCGTAATCAAGAGCTTGATCGTAATTTGGATGATTTTGATGAGTTTCCTTCTCGCCCACCCGGTAGAGACACATCAAAAAAGCAGATTCAAAGAGGGAGATCGGGTTCGGCCTTGGGTAAAGGGTTTTACACCTACCCGTTGGAAGAAATTGGGACGAAAATCGACACATTCAATTTCATCCAACAACAAAGGATCGAGATGAGAAAAAATGTCCATGTGAATATCTCTAAAAGAAAAACGCGAAGATATGAAATTTCTTGTCATGCCCATCAATCACCGTACCGGCCCATAATTGGAATTGACATGCAAATGAAACAAGAAATCTTAAAAAAATATGACATTAGGGTTGTAAACGAATAGTTCGTGAACCGTTCGGCGGGAAGTTCATATTCTAACAATCATTATTGTTATTTTAGATTGAGGAAGACGATTTGTATGAACCACAAATGCCTATTCAACAAAACACTGACCAGAGTTTTATGAATATGGTAAAACATCAGCCACTTGTTTTTGTAACAATCTACACACACATGAGCGCGCACACACATATCTCTTTCTTCTTTTATTCTCTCTCTCTCTCTCTCTCCCTCTCTCTCTCTCTATATATATATATATATAGAAAGAGTACAAATCAGATTCTTGTTACTATAACAATACCTAAGTACTAATATTCTCTCTCTCTCTCTATATATATATATATATATATATATATATATATATATATATGTCTACTTTTGGTCAATATCATTAAGGTGATACCCGAGTAAACTTCTTTGGCTAATCGTTTTTGTAAATATTTTCTTTCAAAATTCTAAAAATACAAAAAGATTTTCACTTTCGTAACCTTTTAGCATTTTAGGGGGAGAAAATTTCAAGAAAATACAAAAACATTTGAAAAATTCAAAAATCCAAAAAAATGTCTTTATGTTCTGTGTTTTCGTTTAAAAAATTCAAAAATTAAAAAAAAAAATCTGAAAAATTCAAAAATTCAAAAAAATTAGAAAACCCAAAAATGAGTTTCTTGGAAAAAGGAAGATGATGATATTCACTGGTGTGGTCGGTCAACATGGTCAAAAATGTTAAACAAATGATAAGTATCTCTACTAACGATGTATCGGTAGGCTCACAATCAAACTAAAATGTGCAGGATGATACAAACCTAACAGACTTCAAGTCAGGTGGGAACCATTAATTGGCATAAGGTCTTGGTACCGAAATTTCGTTTGATAGATTGCCGAGGTTCTGAGATATTCGGTCTTTATGCTGCTTATCATCTGGGTATCATGGTTGTATCTTTTACCGAAAAATAACGGGGACGCAAGTCTAGATCTTCCATGATACCATACATACGTGTACATATTGCATTCGACCTCAATAAGTGATAAACAATCACATGTCCAAACAAATAAGTGATAAAATATCACATTTTTCCGGGAGTCAAGTTCGTCTCTCTGCTGTACGAAAGTACTAACCTGTTCACGGACTTGCTCCTGTGCCCTCATGCATCAAAAATCAAGTTCCTCATCAATAAGTGATTCTATCACATAGGGCTTGTTTTCAAAACAAAATAAGTGAGTATCTCACATCTTTATACGGTCAAACAGATGATAATCGGTATACTCACCGGTAAGATGAATCCTCGTGCATACCTTGATACGGGAATGTGTCGTGAGTGGATTCACATCGACTTGTAAGTATAATCCTTACCATAAATCGTATCTCCTAATTGTGATTACCTTTGATAAGCTTGAGTTTATGTGGACAACAATACCGATAATCGAGGTAGTATACTTATCAAGAACCTTGAACAGAAATTAAAATCATGTTGACTAAGACCGTAAGCTGGTATGATTCCTTATCCTTGAAACTCGCAAAAAGTTGCACTTGTACAGTTCTTTATCTCTTTCAATTGCATTTCGTTTAGTTTTTCGCGCTTTAAAATTGTTTTTAGTGTAGTGTGTAAGTTCGTTTTTGTTTAAGCCAAAGTTGTTGCTTGGTGTTTATGCCGGAAGCCTGAAACCTACTTCATAAAACGTTCTTGCATTTGAAAACTCAAACAAAATGGCAAAATGGTAAATTGTTCAAAACCTGTTCAGTGTACAAAATTGTCATGCCTTGGTACTTTTGAAAATGCTATCGACGAATCAAAGCATGGTCGACGAAACAGATCCTTATCGACGAAACAAAGATTGGTCAAAGTCAAAGTGTCAACGTTTGGTCAAACCAGTTTGGTTTTCGACGAAACAGGCCGTTTCGTCGAGGTGATGACGAAACGGAATAGCCCAATTTCTGTTTCGTCATGGGCTAATGTTACAGGCCCAAGTCCAGCCCAGATTTCTGTTTCGTCGAAGCCCATTACTCTGTTTCATCGAGATGGCTGTTTCGCCGAAGGTGAGTCGGTGTATAAAGGGTCCCAGTGGTCAGAAGGTGGTTACTTTTTTCAATCAACAACTGTTCATCTTCTCCAAACACACCCAAACGCCCATACCTTCGGTCACCCACTAAATCACTCAAATCATCCATTTTATCTCGAAATCTTGCAAAATTCAAAGGTACAAAAATTATCATGTTCATGCTTCGATCATTATGAACCGTGTGTTTTTGTTTGAAACATCCGAAACCCCTGTTTCTTAATGTTTTCATGTTTGAAGCTTGTTTTTAGTATGGAATCGTATGAAATCAGATAGATTTAGGGTTTTTGTATGTTTGTTTGCCTTTGATTCGGGTTTAAGTTTATGTAACAAAAACAGGGGATTGATGTTTGTGGTGGGTTTACCGTCCTAAACGGATTTCTGACCGAAAATCTCATCCCCATTGGATTTTGGGCATGTTTCCTACTTGGGTTGGGTTAAACAAGTAGCAGTCTGTAAGTTGTGATGATCTGTTCATGGTTTAAACCTCATACGGCGAAACACCCAATTTCAAAAACCCTAACTCCGGCGAACCAGACAGTCGGCGAAACAGATAAGTCAACGAAACAAATCCGTTTCATCGTGTAACTAGTCAACGAAACAGAGTGAGTCCGTTTCGCGGAAGACTTGATCGACGAAATGCAATGGTCAACGAAACAGATCTGGTTAACTGGCAAATTCTGTTTCGTCGAACCTACTTCTGTTTCGTCGCGTGATTCTGTTTCGTCGTCCATGCCTTAGGAAATTTGACAGTGTGTTATTTGTTCACAGTAGACATGGTTTGATAAGTTACCTGTCAGTTGGATACATGTACTTGTATCCATACATGTCTGAATGCATATGTGATGTAATTGTTGCTTATTGTGGACATTTCCAATTTCAGATGGCACCGAAAGAAGGCAAACGAAAACCCGCGACAAAGAAGGAGAACAAAACGGAAGAGGAGATTATGTCTGAAAAGCGTCATAATCAAATCGCCTATTTGGATCCGGAAGAAAAACTTGCTGAATTGAAAGATATCACGAAGTGGATCAGGGAGTCGCAGATAAATTATCCTGTCACGTTCTCGACGCCGGTTTACAAGTCACTTATCAAGGCGTTCTGGGATTCCGCAAGCGTTGTGCAAGTGGATGGAAAGGACGTTATCAGAGGACGTGTGAACAATTTGGATGTGATCGTATCTCCGGATATTCTGAACGAAGTGCTACAACTACAAGACCATCCGGACGCTCCAGATTCTATGCCAATTATGTGTACGCGAGGTTGTTTATTACGGATGAAGTGTACCGGAGACATTTTCAGCACTCGAATCAACAAGGGTGATCTGCCGTTATGTTACAAGTTCTTGCTACACGTTCTCATCCAGTGCCTTAGCAATAGACGTGCCGGTTATGACATGGCTGGCAACGATCTAGTTGGTTTTATGGTGGCTTTGATGCTGAACAAACCGTTTAGCATTTCAAGGTACATTTTCGGCAACATGAAAGAAAACATTACGAGAACTGGGAGTAGGATAACCGGGAACAAGTTCTGGATGTATCCACGGTTTCTTCAAATGGTTATGAATATTCAACATCCGGGTGTTCCTAAAGCCGACAACGATGTTCTGAAGATCGAGGTGATGAACTTCAACTCCTTAAGGATTATCAAGAATCTTGCGTACAAAAGATACAAAGAAAGTGTTCCTCCAAGAAAGTTTTTCGGTGCGCTAGGGAACACTGCCTACGTTGCTCCTGAAGAAAACAAATGGCGTCACAATGATAGTGAATCAGATGATCAAGAGCCGGAGTTGAAAAGGAGAATGAGTGAAAAGTTTGGTCCAGATCCGATTGATTCGGGTAGTTCGGGGAGTGATAGTGATGATGAAGGTGGTGATGGTGGCGATACAGGTGCCGTTGGTGCATCTAGTGTTGGAACTACTGGTGGTACATCAGCGGGTGGTACATCAGCAGGTGGAGTGTCAGCGGGTGATACATCAGCCGGTGGTGATGATGAGGTTGATTCTGATTCTGATGATGATCATCTGATTGAACCTGGATACGAGATGTATCTCGACGAACACGGTGTAAAGAGATTGAGGAGGATTCGACAAGAAGATGATCCAGAATACGTTCCTTCTGATTCGGAAGCGGAACGTCTAAGGAAAAGAAAAGCAGAAAAATCAGCAGAACATCAGAAAAAGAAGAAAGCTCGAAGATATTTGAGTACCTCTACCCGGGAATCTGTTCCACCAGCACCAATTTAAGAACCACCGGTAGTAACTTCAGCTCCTGAAACTCAAACTGTATCTCCTCAGGCTATTCCTCAAAGATCCATGGCTGAAACAATTAGAGCAACAACTTCTCAGTCGAGTGGTGAACGTCAGAGGATCTTCTTGGAAATGACTCAAGAGGAGAAGAATAACTTTTTATTCTCTCATCTTGAAGCAGCGGCGGATCGTATTCAAAGACAGACGGACTTCATCAGGATCACGGAAAACGATCAGATCACTCATCAGGTGGACATTGATAGGTTGAAGTCCACTGTTGGCGAACAACAAGCTGTAATACAACGCCAACAAGCTGAGATCGATCAACTTAAGGCTGAAAACGTCCGTTTAAGAGCTGCAGACGAAGAAAGGCAAAGAAGTAGCTCTGTACTTCAAAAGCTGGCGGAAGATCTGAGAAGTAGATGTGATGTCATGAAAGAGTTGTACGACTCGCGAAATACCACAATACTTGAAGGGGCTAAAAGGTTAAACGCTGGCTACGAGTTTCTACGATCTCGGGTTGCTACACTGTGGGAGGATAGATGTAAGCAGCAAGAAATACTGAAGAAAAGGGATGATGATCCCGAGGATCAAGGGAATCCTGATCCCTCTGCTACATCACAACAACCAACAGCAGCTACATCCTCCGCAATTATTGTTGCTCAGCCACAAACAGTTGAATCTACACAAGGAACTTCTTCTGGAGCAGCTGAAGAAGTACAGCAAATTGAAGGTACATCTTATATTCCTAGCAGTGCTGATCTCGCATTGCAGGTTATTCATCCCTTCTCCGGTGAATTACTTGAGGAAGGAGAAATTGTTGAAGATCTCTCACAGCAGCAACTGATTACTCTAAATGCGATGAGAGATGTAGATGATGATGAGATTGAAAAGATGCCTAGTGAGCCGGAATCTTCAAATGCTGAAAACATCGAAGAAATTGTCTTCAAGGGAAATGTGAAGAAGTCTTCGTATGTTAGACAAGATGGAACTGAGTTTGCCCCGTTTGATGAAGACTGGTTAAAAGACAATGTAGAAGACATTGACGAGCATCTGAAGAACCGCGATTCATCAGAAAATGCCACCGATGCATTCTCCGCGTGGCATCAACGGTTCTTGTCAAAAGCTTCCAAACCCGTGCCTGAGGCTGCTCAAGTTGACTACTTACGGTTTGAGAAAGTGAAGCCTAGCGGGAGAATCCTGTGTTGGATGTTTGTGAAGGAGATACATTGTGTTGCAATTAAGCGGGAGTTTGGGATCCAGTACTTTCGATCTTTACTGAGCATTCTATCTTTGCCATTTTATGATGTGGCCGCTTTGACAAAGATAGATCTCATAAATCGCTCAAAATATGATGGTGCGACGTTATTCGAGCAATTGATTAGAATGAACAAGAAGTCTGGGTGGAAGGACAAGTCTTACAAACCTCAGTTCTCCATCTACCAACAAATCGAGTTTACGCTTGATCCGGCAACCAACACTGGCAGATACAAGCTTATTTACGAGCCGGCGAAAGTGGTAGACAAGATTCCTTTGATGCCAATGTGGCAAGACTTTCTGGGTGAAATGCGTTTATGGTGTTATGATTCCGACACACATGAGGCGGTGATCGTTTTCAATGGCGATCAAGAGAATTTCAGGACGTTGGATCCAATGTGGATAGTTAATATGTCTGCATCCGACATTAACTAGTTGTACCGGCATGACACATTCTATGAAGACAAGGACGCACGTCAGGTGTTAAAATTTCAGCGCGTCGCTTGCTTCTGTTACTACAGGGGAATACATTCGGGCAGTTCATGGTCTGAACGACACTGAAGAAGGAATATATAAAGACCGAAGACCAATAACAGACAAGGGGGAGTTTGTTGATGCATTTTTTGTGTCTGCCACTAGTCTTGTACTTTACGATGTATTTTGTACGGTCTTTTATAGTTTATCGAGTCTGTATTCGCAGTCGACCAAGTCGGATATCCTCCTATCCGCTTGTGTCCGACTTATTTGTCTCGTTGTTTATGTAATAGTCCTTGAACAATGCATGTTGCATATTAAGGGTATTTCTGTCATTTGTGTATGCTTATAGGTGCCTGCTGTTTGCTGTCTGTTTGCAACAAACAGATTGTAATTTGCAGCCTTCGACGAAACAGAAGTGTTTCGTCGAACACTTGTCGACGAAACAGACTTTGATCTGTTTGTTTCTGTTTCGTCAAGATCAGCGACGAAACAGTTGTGTTTCGTCGTCTGATGGGCTTAGTGTTGGGCCCAGTTCCGTTTCGTCGGCCCAATCTGTGTTTCGTCGAACTCTAATGGCCCATCTGCTATATAAAGGCACAGATTAGCTCAGTTACAACCAAGAGATGAGAGTATACCCTGAAGGTCACTTTGTGTAGACTGTGTTTGTATCAGTTGCTTTCTCATCCAGTTTAATCAAACGATTGTGTTTCTTTGGTTAAACCACTGTTCATACTTTGTTCTATGTTTGATTTGGCTTAGTTAAGTGGATTCTGCACACTTAACTTTGTTTGTTATAAACAAGGGTTTGGTTGTGTAAATCGATCCTCCGATTTCGGGACCTACATATAGATCTCTTTTAATTTTTGTTATATAATACTTCTTGTAATTATCCATCTAGTTGTATTCATTATATGTGCACTGACAGCTGTGGTGTTCAACTGATTTGCTGAAGAGAATGTTGATATCAGGTGAGTCACTGGGTGTTACGCGTTTTTATTCGGTTGCTGCTTAACAATGATAGTCAAGTTATACTAAAATTTTAATCCAGTATCTAAAGGTTAATAAACTACAAATAAAATAAAAAATAAATAAAACTTCACCTTATGAGTCATAACTAAAAAAATACGAAACTTTATTTGAATACCTTTCATTTTTGTCTAACTTGTAAGTTGGGTCGAGACCTAAAGAAACGATAATGACTATTAAAATTTCACAGAAACTTCCTAATCTTTTCGTTGAAAATTCAGATAATAATCGTACTCTTTATTTTATCTAAACCAAACAAGTGGCTTCACTTTCTCCACACTACCACACACTTTTTCCTCATCCATTCAGTTCATACAGATTTCTTTCTCCCAACTAATAAAGATTGTATTTTCTTCCATATTTGAAGCATACATTGATCAATGGCATCTACTTCAACTTCATCCATTCAAAAGAGCTTCAAGTACGATGTCTTTTTGAGTTTCATGGGTGAAGACACCCTTACGACCTTTGTTGATCCTCTCTATCATGCTCTTCTGGAGAAAGGTATTACAACTTACAAAGCTGACGAAAAAATCGAGAAAGAGGGAAGGATACATGATCAGCTCATCCGATCTATTCAAGACTAGAGGTTTCACATAGTTGTATTCTCCAAGAACTATGCATCTTCATCATGCTGCTTAGACGAGTTGGTGGAGATTATCAAGTACCAGAAGACAGCCGAGCAGACTGCTTACCCCGTCTTCTTTGATGTGGAACCTACTGAAGTCGGCAACCAAAGTGGGCTAGTTGGAGAAGCATTTTCCAAACTTGTTGCTAAACATGAAAAGGGAAGCGGGATGTTCTCCTTCTTTAAACTGTTCACAAGGAAGAGGAAGAGGACGTCAGAAGATGTAGATCTGGTAACATCTTTATCATTGCAATTGTATTTGTTACTGATGTGACTTATGTTTTAGAGTAGAATAAGTTTCTTGATTTGTTAATATTAAGAAAGATTTGGACTTTGCCAAACAGGAAAAGGAAGATAATGTTGGAAGATGGAGAAATGCTCTCAAAGAAGCAGCTAGCCTGGCTGGGATGGAGTTAAAGAACACTTTCAATGGGTATATTCTTCACTTCTCTTTCTTTTAAATCTCTGTTTAACAGGAACATCCATCTCATCGTAGGTTTCATGTGGGATACAAAGTACAAACATTAACTGAATCTTTTTTAATACACAGGCACGAAGCTAAATTTGTCCAACAAATTGTTGAAGAGGCTTCGCTAAATCTAAAATTCTTTAATTTGAGTGTTGATGGGAAATTAGTAGGCATGGAAACCCAGGTGATTGGGGTCCAATGGATGGGAGGTGAAAGCTTTGTTGAGGACGTTAGGGAAATTTCAAAAGGCTCTGTTAGAAAGAGGTTCAAGTATGATGTATTTTTGAGTTTCAGGGGTGAAGACACCCGTAAGACCTTTGTTGATCATCTCTATCATGCTCTTGACCGTAGAGGCATTACCACTTACAAAGACGATGAAAAAATCAAGAAAGGGAAAAGGATCAATGATCAGCTCATGAGATCCATAGAAGACTCGAGAATATACATCATTGTTTTCTCCAAGAACTATGCGTCTTCATCGTGGTGCTTAGACGAGCTCGTCAAGATTATGGACTGCCACAACAAGACTGGGCGGATTGCTTACCCTGTTTTCTTTAATGTGGAACCCACCGAAGTCCGTCACCAAAGTGGGGTAGTCAAAGAAGCCTTTGCCAAACATGAAAAAGATGAGACTGCTGGAATATGGAGAGACGCTTTGAAAGAAGCAGCTGATCTGGCTGGGAGAGAGTTGAAGAGTACTTTTGATGGGTAATTCCTTCTTGTTACTTCATATATTATTGTTTGTTATATATTTTAAATTAATTGTTTATCTGGGGTTTTTAGTAATCTAACTTATTCTTCTTTAACACACAGATATGAAGCGAAATTCGTACAAAAAGTTGTTGAAGACATTTCACTAGAGCTACGTTTTATTAGTTCAAGTGCTAGTGAAAAGTTAATAGGCATGGAGACCCGTGTAAAGCATGTAGTTTCATCTTTAGAAGATGATTATGATGATGTTCGTATGATAGGGATTAAGGGGATTGGAGGTGGTGGAAAGACGACTTTGGCTAGAGCTGTTTTTAATCATATCTCCATTTGGTACGAAGGTAAAAGCTTTGTCGAGAATGTCAGAGAAGTTTCAAAAGGCTCTGGTTTGAAGAAATTGCAAAAACAGGTCCTTAAAGATGTTTTAAATGATCCAAACATTGACGTAAAAAGTGTTGATGAAGGGGAGATAATGATGAAAAAAATGATAAGTAGTAGAAAAGTACTTGTTGTTTTAGATGATGTCGATGATATCGAGCAGCTTGAGGCGTTAGCAGGAGAGCATACTTGGTTTAAGTCCGGAAGTACAATCATCATCACAACAAGAGATGAGCATGTGTTGGTAGCCCATGGAGTGAAGTCTATTCATGATGCCAATCTGTTATCACATGAGGAAGGAATTCGCCTTTTTAGTAAGTACGCATTTGGCAGAGAGAACCCAATTGAAGGGTACCAAGAGCTCTCAGGAAAAGTAGTACATTATGCTGGTGGTCTTCCCTTAACAATTAAAGTTTTGGGTTCATCTCTTTGTGGTAAGACAAAGTGTGAATTTAATGACGCCATAGAAAGACTAAAAACAATTCCAGAAAAGCAAACTTTGGAAACACTGGAACTAAGCTACAATGGGCTAGAAAATGATCACAAAGAAATATTTCTTGAAGTTGCATGCATATTAAAAGGTGAACCAAAAGAAAAAGCAATCCGAATACTTGAAAGTTATGGATTCCATGCTCGAATTGCTTTAAAAGTTCTTGAGCAGAAATCATTGATAATCATTTCGGATTATGGTTGTTTAGAAATGCATGACCGTATTGAAAAAATGGGTATGAATATTGTTCGTCGTTTGCACCCTCATGAGCCTCAAAGGCATAACAGATTATGGGTTAAAAAAGAAGTAGAAGATATTTTGATTAATGAGTTGGTACGGTTGAATTTTATTTATAAGGTGGAAAAATAATATGATTTCTTTTTTGAAAAAATACTCATGTTAACCTTTTTTTACAGGGTACAGAAGCAACACTGAGTATAAAACTACAGTATACGAAACTCCATCCATCTATAATTATGAAAGGTCTTAGAAAGATGAAGAAGCTTAGATATCTTTACGTTAGTGGGGAATATTGGTTTATTGGAATGGGTTGCAGCAACATCTCTCAACAGGAAGAGGGAGAAAGAAAGGTAGAATAACGGTTGATTGGTTGTTTTTTGTAATGCTTTATTGTAGGATATTTTCTCATTACTTTGAAATTTATCCTTTTCTTCCTTTTTTATGACAGGTTCTTAATGAGCTCAAAATTCTTAACATTAAGCATACACAGTTCAGAACCTTTGACCTTGGGTTGACACCAGATCTCGAGTGGTTAGATCTATCAGGATGTTATGACTTTGAAGAACTCCATGTACCTGTTGAAAGTCCCAAGCTCAAGTCCCTTGTCCTCCATGGTTCTAAATTGAGTAAACTTGATCTTCTGCTAACTCCACAACTCGAGACATTAGATCTTGAAGGTTGTAACAACATTGAAGAACTCCACATGCCCGTTGAAAGTCTCAAGCTCAAGTCCCTTGTCCTCCGTAGTTCTAAATTGAGTAAACTTGACCTAGGGCAGATTCCACAACTCGAGACATTAGATCTAGAAGGTTGTAACAACATTGAAGAACTCCACATGCCCGTTGAAAGTCCCAAGCTAAAGTCCATTGTCCTTTATGGTTCTAAGTTGAGTAAACTTCACCTAGGGCAGACTCCACAACTCGAGAAATTAGATCTTGAAGGATGTAACAACCTTTTAGAACTCCACATGCCCGTTAAATGTACCAATCTGAAGTCCCTTGTCCTCAAAGGTTCTAAGTTAAGTAAACTTGACTTGGGGCTGACTCCACAACTCGAGACATTAGATCTTGAAAGATGTAAGTACCTTGTAGAACTCAACATGCCTGTTGAATATACCAAGCTGAAGTCCCTTGTCCTCATAGGTTCTAAGTTGAGTAAACTTGACCTAAGGGGGACTCCAAAGCTTCAGACATTAGATCTTGAAGGATGTTACGACCTAGTAGAACTCTACATGCCTCTTGAATGTGCCAAGCTAAAGTCCCTTGTTCTTAGTGGTTCTAAGTTGAGTAAACTTGAGGGGTTAACTCCAATGCTCGAGAGGTTAGATCTAACAGAATGTTATAACTTTGTACTCCACATGCGCGCTGAATGTCCAATGTTGAATTACCTTGTCCTTAGTGGTTATATGTTGAGTACTGGAGCTGTCTCCACACCTCCAGACATTACATCTTGAAGGGTATAACCACCTTGTAGAACTCCACATGCCCGTTGAATGTACGATGCTGAAGTCCATGGTCCTCTTTGGTTCTAAGTTGAGTAAGCTTGACTTGGGGCTGACTCCACATCTCGAGACATTATATCTTGAAGGGTGTAACGACCTTGTAGAACTTCACATACCCCCTAAAGGTTCCATACTCAAATCCCTTTTCATTAGTGGTTCTAAGTTGAGTAAACTTAACTTGGGGTTGACTCCACATCTCAAGAGGTTAGTTCTTGAAAACTGCTATTATCTTCAAGAAATTCGTGCTCCTATAGGATGTCTAAAAAACCTTGCCAACTTAAAGTTAAGTGGTTGTTCAAGGTTTGAGCGTTTTGTGGGTACCCATCGGTATCATTTACTTGAATTTGGGATTCTCGCTACATTAGTACTGATTGCAGAGTCCCAGGATATTTGCCCACTACATCCCAATAGTAATTTGCCAAAGTTTGTGTTTAAATGTTTTTATGGAGAACCTCTACCCTCATTAAGTGGAAATCTTGAGAAGCTTCTTTCTTTTGGTCTATGTGCTTGCACAAACCTTGAGTCCTTTTCAGCAAGCATTTGTGGTTTACAACGTTTAAGAAATCTTACACTTGAAGGCAACTTACCCGAGGTGCCCAAGGACCTGTGCCAGTTAGAATGTCTAGAGAAGCTAACATTGTCAATGAAAGAGATTAAACATCTTCCAGATAGCATTTGTATGTTGAAACATCTTAAATCTCTTGATCTCAAATTTGGTTGGCTTCTACAACACTTACCCATGGAGATATGCAGATTAGAGTGTTTGAAGGAGTTATACCTAACGGATTGTATATCCTTACAAGATATTCCAAACAACATATGTAAGATGAAATGTTAAGAATATCTAGATATCTCCTATTGTATTCTAGTTGATAAACTTCCTGAGGAATTTGGAAGTTTAGAAGGTTTAAAAGGGTTAAATATAGAAGGTGCAGGCATCAGTCGTCTTCCGCAAAGCATTTATCATTTGAAAGGGCTACGCATTATTGGGTCCAGGTGGCGGCTTGAGTCGTATGGTTTTACATCCTTGATAGAAATCTCAACATACACGGCCTCCTGCTACATTAGGGACATACATCATGTGTCTCCTATATGAATTCAAGGGCTGATTTCGAGGAGTCAATTTCCAAACAAGTATGGTAGCAGGTATTCTGCTCAGTTTTCGTCTTAATTTGATTTGAATTTTAAATTGGTGGTAGATTAACATGATGGAAAGTAGGCATCTTGATGTATGCATTTAACTGTACATGGTCAAGCATTAATCAACGATGTTCTAGCAGGTAAGCGATCCATGTTCTTTCAGGCAACTGATAAAGTTCAAGTGATTTCACCAAGTGCCCTGTGATGTTTTTCCTCAAAGAGATTGACTTTCGGAGATATCAAGGTATGCTTTCTTAGAAAATGCATCTGTTATAATAATTAATGTTCAAACAATGGATGTAAGTTGGTGATTTATAAATATATTAGTCCTTGAATGTTTAAGTCTTCAATTTCAGGAAATCAATGTTGAAGCACAAGTATTAGTAGATGTTCAAGCAATCAATGGAGTTCAAGTGATTTAAGTTTTCATATACATTTTCCCCATACCGATCGAGTTTTTGTGACATCAAGGTGAGATTATATGAATGAGAAACCTGCTAGCGGTATTCCCGACTTATGACAAGTCGGTGATGGGAAAGGGTGACAAAGGAGTTCAAGTCACGAGTTGATGAAGTTGGGGGATCAATGTTGACAAGTCGGTCATAGTTGGTTATGTTTCCTAATTATGTTTTAAATAATATGGTAATGTCTTTGCCACCAAGTTAGGGATAACCTATTTAAACTAAGTTAGGCAGGCCCCGGCCCATAGGGTGTGCAAGGTGTGCCACCGAACAGGGCCCAACAATTTTTTGGGCCCAAAAATGTAACGCATCGCTTTTTGCAACTTTTTCTTATTTAGAAAGTTCGTCTTGTATTTCTATTTTTGGGAACTTTTATCCTCATTGTAATCGTATTTCATTTTCCAACTTTGTAATCCAAGAATTGATCATAATGAAATTCGTTCTTTATACATATTTGTTATACATACAATCAGTCGTTTAAATACGTGTTTCGACACTCTTTATACGTGCAAATACATATACATGCATCCACGACACTCAAATTATGGTTGCATACATGTTGCATACTTGAAAATGTGCTAAAATGGAAGTTATGGCTTAAAAGAATAAGAAAATAAAAGTTCAGGGGCCAAAATGCAATAGATCAAACTTGGGGCTGGTAAAATGGGACGCCATGGGGCGCGATACCCTAAGCCATATCTGTGCGGCCCATTAAACCCCTTGATCCGCAGATTATTGGTCATGGATTGGCCACCTTTTTACTCCCCAATCATCTTTAATCATTGTTAAACACTAAACCCTAACCAACTACTATATAAGCAAGCTCCATATCACTCATTTTCACTTTCCCAACTCATCTACAATCTCAAATCTCTCTCAAATCAGTAGCAAACATCAGAAAAAGGTAGATTATTCTAAGTGCAAAAGTAAGCACTTTCTTCACTTTTCTTCGTCTTTTCTTCCATTTCAAGGCTTCGAACACCTCTAGGAGTGTATCCACAAGTTTACCATGGTAAACTAAGGTTAAATATCACCATTTTGAGGTCCAAACTTTCTGTTTTGGAAGATTATATTGTTGACTTATATAAAAACTTGTGATTTCTTATGAAATCTTATACCTACCTTGCTTCAAATCAAGTATATGGTTAGTGAGCTTGTGTATGGTTGATTCTTATAAGTTTAGAGGTGCAAACGCCCTCTAAACTTTCTGTTTTGGTAGGGTTTAAGACAAACCACAAGTGTTGAAATCACCCAAGTCTACCATAGTTCATATGGCAAGACTTGTGTTTGATGAAAGTGTGAACCTTCAAAGCCATGGCTATCCTAACTTGTTCCACACCTCACTTGATGTTTTATCTTGCTATTCCAAGTAGCTTACTAGTCCTAAAGTAAGACAACCCCGTCCAGCCTCCAATTCTTGGTTCATTCCTTCCATGTTGAGACCACACACCCGGGTTGGTCTTACTTGGCTACTTTATGAAATGTTAGATAGTTGTATATTTCCTTTTCATTCATGACCATCCGAATCATCCTTGTGATGATTTGTGCATTGGTGAATTCATACAATGAGGTTAATCTTACCTTAATGCTTGACTTATATGACATCTATGATACTCTTGATGGACTTAGTTTTAGGATTACTATATAAAATATATAAGTATATATATATATATATATATATACACATAGCCAAACTCATGATACTAATCGGTTTATGATTATGTGTCATGAATTTGGGTTACTTTATCTAATGTTCTAAGTTTCTTGTTTTCGATTCTAATGGGCAAACTAGTACCCATGAAATCACATACAAACTTAGTGTCAAAACGAGTACTTAGACAAAATGTATTTTATGAATACATACTTTTTGTAATTTAAATTCCAATCCGATTACTCACACACCTTCGTTTACCCCATGTAGGGTGACCTCGGTGTTCCAACCTCCGGCTCTTCAACTCGCGAGATTAACAAAGGAAAGCTTTGCAAAAACGTGAGTATACTCGAATGCCCTCTTTGCATTTTACATTTTTGGGTGCAACATGTTTACATTATCAAATTACACATTCACACTTATACTTTATGCAAACACAAACAATTTAATCATGCATGCTTAAATACATGATACTTGATTTGTATTCTTGGAGCATTCTTATTTGATTTACTTGTCACTAACTTCGTACGAGCCTCCCCTTAACATGTATAGGGCTATAGGAGTAACGCACCGTCCGTAGTCTTGATGTCATGGTAAGTCTTTGAAAACTTGCGGTAATCAGATGATTGACTTGTATAGTTGCATGCCAGGTTTACATTAATCTAGTTAACTATTTTTGCCATGTGGATCTGTTTAAATCATTTTTATACACTAGTACAAAAATGAGTTTATGGGACGGTTCAAAGAATATTTTGGAGCGGTTTAGAAAAATAGGGTGTCAAAAAACCCCTACAAAATTTCATTGTATAAAAAAGTGGGTCAATAAAGTTTATTTGGGCCAGTCTAAAACAAACCGGGTTACTAAAAGAATTATTTGGGGCAGTGCATTATTTTGGGACGGTTAAACTATTTTTTTTTTTTTTGGGGGGGGGGGTGGGGCGCATTCTTCTTGGACGGTTACGGTTATATGTTTTTAGATGTAGGGTTTATCTTCTCAATCTCTTCCACGAACGCAACAACAATTCTTCGCTGAGCTCCTCTTCCTTCCCAAATTAGACTAGATCAGAGCTCCGGTGTCTTCCTAAGCATCTTCCAAAGGCGCTGCCTTTGCATTACAACGGTGATTTTCGGTTCTTCCCGGCGCACTTTGGCGAGTTTCTGTCGTCCAGCGTAAAGGTGAGTTTTTACTGATGCTTTGGTATGATGCATGTATAGTGTTGTTTGGGTCTTTCGACGGTGGTTGTGGCTTTGTTTGGCTTTATCCTTTGTCAGTTTGTCCCGAAAGTCGCTGAATGAAAATAATACTTACCCGAACATCGCTGTTTGAACATAATACATTAAAGAAGTCAAATAACATCGCTGTTTTGAACAAGGATGTTAATAAAATCGCTGTTTGTTTCACATGCATCCATTAACATCGCTGATTGATACAAAGACTTCAATATACTTAGCTGTTTGGTTTAGAAACATTAAAGAAGCTCACTGATTGAAAGTAATATGTAAATGAAGTCGCTGATTGAAAGTAATTTGTAAACCTAGAGGTGATCTTTGTTTGGATTTATGCTGAAACATACTTAAATACGTCAAAATGTAAACCAACTTGGATATATAACGAAACGATCTTAAAAAAAACGTAAGAAAATATTGTTTTTTAAGTTAAAGAATGTTACCACACGATGCAGCGTCGTTTAATTAGTTATAAACTTGTAATTTATTCCTGAAACCACCCTAATTGCTGCTGTAGAAACTTTAGTTAAAGTGATTGTGCCTCAAATAATGACAAAAAAGAAAAATATAATCTCAAAATATAAGAAGGTACACCATAAGTCGGAATGGTCGTGAAACACCGCCCCCAAGGGGCATAACCTGGGCGTTAAGCTGTTAACGAGCTTGCCCATCAAAGTCACATCGTTATCAATTGTCGTTAACAGGGTTTTCCCAATCAAGATTTTGAATATTCATAACCTGATTTTTCTGTTAATATCATGTTGTTTGTTTGTATTAGCGTCTGTGACATTCAGGATGTAGTATCAATCACAAAGATCACTATTTGCTTGACAGTAGTGGAAAAGGTTTAATGCTATAATGTAATTAAAGCCATTATAGTACATGTTTTACTAAACAATGGTAACAACAGGAGAAACATTGAAAATGGAGTCCGGGAATAGAAATAAGAGCAAGTTTTTTTTTTATAATACAATTCTTGATGCTGCTGTTGCCTCTCCTGCTACTAGTTTCTTGCTGATCAGGTTCAGTATGTAATGTATGTCAATCTTTTATTATGCTGCTGTTGATCTTATAATATGATCTGTTTGGTATGTGTGTTGACATATACAGCATAGTATACAGTCAAATTTTAAAATGACCCGTTTCGACCCGTATAGAGAAACTGTTTTTAGTGAACTTTGGCTTAGTTTATATGGGGCTAAGTGATCCGATTTCTAATAGCTGTAACTAAAATATGTTAATGAGAAACTTTAATTTTTCTAACTTAACTAGGGATATTCGAACCCTCGCGCGTTGCCCGACATAAGGTGTTGCTTTAATTTAGTTATGGGTGCGAGCTTTCTTTATGTTCATAAGTAATTGTCATCAAGTTATGACTGCTATTAACAGACGTAGCTTATAAAATATGGTATGTTCAGGCATATGTGTTACTGTTATCAGCATATAGCATACATCCATTGACTACATTTTTGACAAAGCTGGCACATTGCGCTGCTTTGTTGACAACAGATTTCAATGTGCGCGTTTTCTTGTCGTATAGTAGCTGGATAATCATGAATGCTTCCTTTTCCATAACTGAGTACAACTTTTTCATGGGGTCCTCAGTCGCAGCCAACTCCTCGCATGTCATTGCTAACAGCTGTCTCCCTGCACCATAGAAAATAACTGTCGACATGCTTTCCGTGCTGTCCGAGATTGTCGAAATGATTCGGTACCTGTACATGTATGTGTCAGCGTATTCAATATCGATTTGGATAATGGATTTAAATGGTGTGTAACTTACATTGTGTTCGCTTTTTCTGTGTGCCGTCACGCATACAAATCCACTCAGTATTGACCACATCTTGGACATGCTGTGTAACACCACCCTTTAGTTGCTTCAATTGACATCCAGTGCGCGCTCCCAAACACTCCTAGCACGATTGAAATCCTTCTTAGCATACTTCATGATCCACGCACTTTTGTTCCACCTTACTCTCCTAATTAGTGGTGATAATCAGTTTTGTTGGTCGGGTTTTAGCTTCTTGGCATTCCCTCGCTTCACGCAAAATCTGTTAGGCAGTGATTTGTATCAGGGCTGGGGTTTTGTTCTTAACCTAGTTGGTCGGGGAAGCTTTACCTCTGTTTCTTTCTTAGTTAGATATCCTAACAATGGCTCTCCCACGCGATTTGTCGTAGCTTGATTGATCAACTCCCAGCAGATCTAAATCAATATGAGGTTTATTAATATCATATAGTTTCACCAGTTGATTCTTTGAAAGAAGACATTCTACAAATTTTAAAACAAATTAATAGGTAACAACGTCAACCCAACCCGGCAAAACGGGTGGGTCGGGTCGGGTTGGGTTGGGTTGCGGGTCAAAACGGGTCCGAGTCAGAATGGGTCAACTAAAAAAGGGTTGTTTATGTTCGGGTCAAAACGGGTTCGGGTCGGGATGGGTTCGGGTTGGAACGGGTCCGGGTTGAAATGGGTTTCGGATCGGGTCGGGTTGTACTGTACTGTTTTGGATACCTCATTTTGAGCTTCTCAAATCATCCGAGATATACGATTTGAGTTTTGATTTGAAGTCATCAGACTTGAGCTCAGATCCCATTAATATTATGATTTTTAATAAATGTCCGCGTCTTAAACTTGGTGACATGTTTTAATTATGTGTTTAGTTTTTGTTAATATCGTTTCCTGATTTTTTTCTTTTTATTAGAATCACCAGCAAGAATATTGTATATTTTGGTCAGCTTGAAAATCTAATGATGAGTTAAAAAGTAATTACTTATTGAGATACCCATATATGCAAGTCGTGATGCCACAAAAGTGACTAAGCTCGTTCATTATATGCTTTCCCTTTTAATATTTTTTCTAACTTCTTCTTCATTTTATTGTTGTTCAGAAACACTATTATTCCCAAAGCCATAGCCACAGTCTGCTTGATTGAGTTAGCTGTATCTTCTCAAATCTGCAGCTTTAAATTCATTCAACAACCCATATAAGGTAGGAAAATTTCATTTTGTTTCATTAATTGTTGATATATTTTTACTTTTAGTTAATTTCATTCATGTATTAATTGATTATATGCTGCTAATTGTAGTTAAAAATTGAAGAATTATAGTTTCGTCAACTCTTCATTCTATCACCAATTTAAAGGTACAGAAATTCTATTCATATTCCATTTGTTGTTATATATTGATTGTATGCATATACATCTAGATCTAGATAACCTTTAGAGTATACCCGTCCGAAATTTATCTAATAGAGATAAATTTCGGATTGTCCCCATTTTGGGACTGCTTTTTGAATATTCTATCTCATTAGGATGTGTTTATATTTTAACGGGTTGGCTGTTTAAGAAAAAATCGGTAGCATTTCGCCTTAGCTCCTTCGAGTTTGCGGGTTATACGCATACTTGGGGAGTTAAGGCGAAATGCTGTCGATTTTTTCTTAAATAGTCAACTCGTTAAAATATATACATATGAGATAGAATATTCAAAAAGTGGGTTAGGATCCACCGCCTTAAAACACTGGTTTACACCATATATGTGTATATATGCAATTATATGATTTATTTGTTTATTTTAATTTGCAGATGGATCGTACTTACTGGATGTACCATACCACACGTACAAGCTCGATGTTTACGGATGGCGTTCGAAATTTTCTTAGGGTTGCCGAAACAAATCGATTGAATAGTGGAAGTGGATTGATTTGTTGCCCTTGTACAATTTGTAAAAATTTCCAAAGATTTAACGATATCAAAGACATACAGTTTCATTTGATTACACGTGGTTTTATGCCTAGATACACATGTTGGTCAATGCATGGGGAATCACTTACTAACACTAGCACAACGTCAATCAATCTAGATGATGATAATAGGGAGAACAATGATTCAAATATTGATGACGATAATGACCATTTTAATGACCCCAATGACAACTTAAATGAAATGTTTCATGATTTAGAGACTAATATTGGTGCGGATGATCAAGAAAAATTACAACAACTCTTTGAAGAAGAAGGAAAACCGTTGTATCCCGGTTGTGAAAATTTTTCAAAACTTAATGTTGTGTTGAAATTGTTTCATTTAAAGTCAAAAAACGGATGGAGTGATAAAAGTTTCACAAATTTATTAGTGCTTTTGCACGACATGCTTCCGGAAGGTAATGAGTTACCGCTTTCGACATACCGAGCAAAAAAGTTGATGTGTCCTATGGGATTAGAAATTGAAAGAATACATGCATGTCCAAATGATTGTATGTTGTATAGAAATGAGTTCGAGAATGAACATAAGTGTTTTAGATGTAATGCATCGAGGTATAAACGTAAAAAAGAAACCGATGAAGTTGATGATGATGTGACAAAAAATGGGCCACCGGCTAAAATGTTGTGGTATTTTCCCATCATACCGAGATTGAAACGTCTATTTTCAAACGAAAAAGAGGCAAAACTGTTACGTTGGCATTTCAGATGAGCGTGTAAATGATGGAAAATTAAGACACGTGGCGGATTCACCTCAGTGGAGAAACATTGATAACATGTATCCAGAATTTGGAGAAGAGATTAGAAACATACGGTTTGGACTTAGTTCAGACGGAATTAATCCTTTCGGCAGCATGAGTAGTCTCCGTAGTACATGGCCGGTTCTTTTATGTATCTACAATCTTCCACTGTGGTTAGCCATGAAACGAAAATACATTATGATGTCTTTGTTGATTCAGGGTCCGAAACAACCTGGTAATGATATTGATGTTTATTTGTCTCCTTTAATTGAAGACTTAAAAACTCTATGGAGTTCAGGTGTAGATATGTATGATGCTTACAAGAAAGAACAATTTAAATTGCGGGCCATGATTTTTTGTACCATAAGTGATTTTCCTGCGTACGGTAACTTGTCAGGGTACAAGACGAAAGGTAAGAAAGCATGTCCTGTTTGTGAAGATGAGACAAGTTCAGTATATTTAAAAAATTGCAAAAAAACTGTATACATGGGACATCGAAGATTCCTTCCAGATGGTCACATTTATCGAGAGAAAAAGGAAGAGTTTGATGGTAGTACCGAGCTCCGAAAGATAAGGAAACGATTTGATGCATTTTCAAGAGTTAAAAATTTAAAAACTGTGTTGGGAAAAAGAACTGTGTTGGGAAAAAGAACTCGCGTTGAGAAAGGTGTTATTTGGAAAAAGAAGTCAATCTTTTGGGAATTACCTTACTGGAAACATTTAGATGTTAGACATTGCCTAGATGTTATGCATATCGAAAAAAACGTATGTGATAGCTTGTTGGGCTTATTGTTAAATATTCCCAGTAAAACGAAAGATGGGATAAATGTCCGTAAAGACATGGTAAATATGGGAATACATAAAGAGCTTGCCCCTGTTGAGAGAGACAACCGTATTTTTCTGCCACCTGCATGTTATACTATGTCAAGAGAAGAAAAAACAAAGTTTTACAAATGTTTACATGATATTAAGGTACAATCAACTTATTCTGCAAACATTAAAAGTTTAGTGTCAATGAAAGACTGTAAACTTCTTGGTATGAAGTCTCATGATTGTCATGTTTTAATGACACATATGATTCCTGTTGGTGCACTACATCTGCTGATTCCGTCTTGTATCGAGTCATAGTCTTAGATTGTTAGATCTGGTCGCGTAATAAGAGAAATAGTGAGATTGTATAGTTTTAGGCTTACTGGATCGCTTATTTGGTTAGTAATGGGCTGAACCACTCGAACGGTAAATAGGCTGGTCCGCTCGAGCGGCAAACTAGCTGGACCGCTCGAGCGTCAATCATCCTGGACCGCTTTTATGGACATGCCATATGAGAGGACCAGAAATCCTATAAATACCGTAAGAGAGGTCCCCAAATGTAACTAGAGAAATTCCATACCGAGGTGCTGCCGGTGTGAGATTCATGTGTAATTAGTGTCAAATCAATCAGAAAAGCATATTAAAGAGATTTCTAGCTGTTACTACATCAGGTACTTGTTTTCCGCACCTGTATCTGATCGAATTCCTCTGATTGACTCGTTCGGGTCAGATTCCGATCCTACAAGTGGTATCAGAGCTTCAGGAGGAGGAGTTCTTGTGAAATTTGCTGGATTTGGTCACGTTTTATTCTTCTACACCTTCTTTCTCACGTCAGACCAAGATTTCACGGTCCGTTTTGGCTGATTTTTGAGTATGTTGTGCGAAATGTGTTGATTAAAAACCCTACCAAGTTTCAGCTCGAAATTCCAAGCCGTTTGGGAGATATCGAGGTTTTTCGGTTCGAAATCGCGAAGTTATCAGGCCTGAATCGCTCCAAATTACCCCTGGACCGCTTATTGGACCATCTTGGATCGCTCATAAGTTGGATCGCTCGAAAATAATGTTCTGGATCGCTCATGTGACACTAACGGACCGCTCGAGTGACATCTTTGGACCGCTCAAGTGACATTTGTGGATCGCTCGACTGACACATACGAATCGCTCTTCTGGACCGCTCAACTGGACTCGCTCGAACGACTGATTTAGGACCGCTCGTCCGAACAGTCTGGTCCGCTCGAAACAAACTGTTTGGTCCGCTCGAATAGTTTATTCTGGTCCGCTCGATTGAAATAGCTGGCCCGCTCGAATTTACTTGTTGGTCCATTTTTGCCAATTCCATTGGATCGCTTATAAGTCCAATTTCAGTTCTTTTGATTAATCGTCAGGGTTTGCTCGGTTTGAGTTATCTGATCCGATTTTTGATTTTGGATTTACGTACAGACCGATTTTTCCGGACATCACAGTTTCACTTATCTCTCACACACAATCGCAATCCGATTCAGTTTGAGAGTTTGATATTTTTTAAACTGATTGTGTTTTATCTGTTTTTCTACATCAGGAATTTCAAGATCATCAGGTATTTTCCGAAATATAATCTGACTCTTGGAACATGAGTTCTGAATTCTTCAACGCATTTGCTACACCGAGCACTCCAGCAGCGATTGCTCAAGCCATGAATCTTGAAAATGAGACGGGAACCACCCAGAAACCCCCGAAACTTATGAGTATTGAAGAATACTACGGGTGGAAAGATCGTTTTGAAAACTGGGTTCAGGCAAATCATCTCAGATCATGGGAATGCATTTTGAAGAAGTATTCGTTACCGAGAACAGAGATGAATGTTGTAAAAGAAATATCCGAATTCTCAGATCAAGAACGTGCAATGTACAGAGCAGAGAAAATAATGATCAGTTTATTACAGCAAGCAATCAAAGAAGATATTTTCATCTTGCTACAACACGACAAAACAGCTAAATCGATTTGGGATGCTCTTCAGGTTAAGTTCGAGGGTAGTGCGAGCATGGTTAAAAGCAAAAAGGCATTACTCAAGAAAGAGTTCGATCTTTTTAGCAGTTTACCAGGAGAGGATACTAAGGCGCTAATTGAACGATATTGTCACTTAGTGAGATCATTAACAATGATTGGTGTCGATAAAGGTCGTGAAGAATATGTTGATAAGTTGGCTGATGCGTTACCTCAAAAAGAGTGGGGAACGTATTTAATGATCTTGAAAAACACGGGCGTTTATGATGGACTGACAATTGGGCAGTTTATTGAAAAATTAGAAGCCCAGAATCTTGAACAGCAAAAGATCGCTAGGATGAACAATCCTAGTGGTCAACAGGATGTTAAAATATACTATAAAGGAAGTGTTCCAGTTACTGAATCTGAAAGAAGTCCGAAAATACAAACCGCCTTCAGTGCTGGAGATTCATCTGAAAAAGCTGATCAGGGTTCAAACAAGAGCAGCAGCGGGTTTTCATCGTTTCCGAGTGTGAATCCGAAAGAGACTAACACAAGCTTTCAGTCTCAGAGTACGAAAACCGGAAATGGATACATAATTCAGTGCAACATAGCTCTCAACCTTCCAGGAGGTCAAAGCTTCTCTGAAGACACTGCTAAAGACCACATGGCACTGCTGGGTTCAGTTCTGTTATCTTATGAAGGTCTAGTTGCTGGTCGGATCGGAAATCCTATGCTCACTAAAGAGGATTACGACCAAATAGACGCCGAGGAAATGGAACTTATGGATATCAAATGGTGTCTAGCGAGTGTTCTTCGTCGGGCTGAGAAATTCAAAACCATTACCGGGAGAAATGACTTTCTTGATGCACATGTTTCTACTTTAGGTTTTGATAAATCTAAAGTTACTTGTTTTCGATGCAGGGAGAAGGGCCATTTCAAGCGGGAGTGCAAAGGAAGAGAAGCTAGCGGAGCACAGAATCCATTCGGGAAAGATGACTATTACCGCAAAGCTATCTATCAGCAAGTTGGTCAATCCCAGGAACCTCAGACAGCTCACGGAAGAAAAATTGAAGATTCCAAAAGAGCATGTGTTGTAGATTTCAGCTGGAGTGATTTCATATCATCTGAAGCCACAGCCGCACGCATTGTTGATCAAGATGATGAGAAACTACCAGAAGGTTTTAGTTGGGATATGTTTGTTGATGAGAATGGAGATTATAAAGCTTTCATTGCCAAGATTGTCCGAGAGCCAGATTTGTTTGCTACTTGGATGAAATCGATTGGTGTGAATGTGCAAAGTGAGGATGAAAAGTCTGTATCATCTGCTGAAAATTCAGAAAGTACTGATGAACTTTCAGAAAGATCTGGAGAAATTTCAGACGGTTCAGATGAGAGTTTATCGAGTTCTGATGAGAGTGTACAGAATGAAATTGTTTCAGAAAAACCAGTTGTATTTGATAAAACACCATCGGATTCTGATGGATCAGATGGTGATTCTGATAAGTCTGTACATTTTGATCGTTCACCTGATACAAGCAGCAGTGATGATGAGGAAAAGAAACATATAAAAATTGAAAAATCTCAATTGTCTCCTAATAGTTTTCATTTCTATTTTGCAGAAAAAATGGAGAAACTGAAGGAGGAACGAGCTGAAAAAGATAAACAATCTGAATCTGAAGATGAATTTCAGAATGTTGAAAATGTTGCTGAGAAGATTACTGAAAAGGTGATCGAAGTGGAAAAGGTGATCGAAGTCGAGAAAGTGGTAGAAGTTGTGAAAACAGTCGAAGTTGAAAAAATTGTTGAAGTCATCAAGCCCTGTGAGAAGTGTTTGGAAGCTTGCAAAGAATGTGCAGCAAAAGATGACATCATAGTTGAGTACGAGAAAAAGAAAGAGCAGTTATTGTTCAATCTCAACTATGTGAAGGAATCGTACGATGTATTGAACAAAACAGTAACTGGTCTACAAACAACAAACACTGAGAGAGAACAGGCGCTGACAATGATGAATGCAACTTTAATGTCGAAGCAAAAAGCGATAAACTTCTACATTGAAGAGAGTGCCAAATGGAAGCAGGAGTTGGAAACGGAAAAGATAGAGAATGAGAGAATTAGGAGGTTATTGTTAAGCTACACTACTTCTGATTATCTTATTGATCGTGTTTATCCAACTGTTGCAGGTTTAGAAGCTTTTCAAGATGAGAAGCAAAAGAAGAAGAATGACTGTGGTAAGAAAACGACTGTTAGCTATAACAAGTGTCCACCTCCAATTTGGGATGGGTATTCTCCTAGGAAACCAAATGAGGAGCAATTGGAGAAAGCAGTCAATATTCAGTTAAAAACCGACACAACTGACATTTTACCAGAAAACATTGATGTGACGTTTACCTCGTCCGATACTGATCATGAGTCTGAATTAATCAAAAAGGTGGTCGATCAGGTGTTGGACACTGATGAGGAGACAGAGTCAAAGTCTGAGTCTGGAGGGTCTAAGTCGTCAGTCAACAGTCAAAATTCGTCGGTTAAACGGTCTTATAGTAAAGAATTTTTGTTATCAAAGGCAGATTTGGATGATGAAACATTCGAAGTTGTTTATACTTTGAATGGTTCTGACAAATTATATTACAACAAAGAGTTTCCAATTTTAAGTGTTAAAACGGATCTAATCAACAAAACTTTTAAACTAGTAGAGATTAATATTCCTGAATTAAAAGTTTTGAAAAGTTTTGAAAAACCTAAAAAATATACTTCCAGAGTTCAGCAACGTTTAAATAAGAAAAAGGGCAACAATTCTGGTTCTGGTTTTCAAAAGAAACCTAACCAAAATCGTAGCTACAAAAAGAAAGGTCTTGGTTTTATTCCACCAGAAAACCATAAAAATGATAAAAATTCTAAAACAAAAACTGAATTTGTGTCAGGTGGAAGTTCGGATGAAGAACAGAAGAAACCGTTCTGGAAACAGTCAAACCAGGAGTTTCTTGCTGAAAGAAAGAGAAATTGAGCTGAAGTGTTTTATCAAAGAGAGACTCGTACCTGTTACAGATGCAATGAAGTTGGTCACATTGCATGGAACTGTACACGGAATGCCAAAGCAAAACAGGGAGTGTCTCAGAAGTTGAAGGAGAAAGTTGTTGATGTTGAACCACCGACTGAAAAACTTAGAATGTTTGAGAATTCAAAATTCGAGGTTGGTGAATGTTCACAAAAGAACAAGTATGAGAAGAAAGGAAAAGACAACCAGGTCTGGGTTGCAAAGAAAGATGAAGTAAATGTCGGCGATGAATCTGGTTCCACAAAACCAGAGGAGCCACAAGTTGAGAAAAAGATCTTAGTGAATGATGAGGAGTTTCCATCATTGAAGTTTGAGGAAATAAAGAAGAAAGTGGGAAAAACTGAGATTTCGAATCAGTTCTACAAAGAAAAGAATGATTTTGATGTCGAAAAAACATTCAACGGGAATGTTAAAAAGATATTTGGGAAAATGTTGAGTGGAAGAGCAAAGGGAGTCAAAGATTTTTACGCCACAAAAAAGGCTACATACAACCCAACTGCTCAGGAGTTGAAATCCATCAAGTCTGAGAAGACTTGGATGGATGTTTGTTTTCCATGATAGTCTTAGGACTATGCCGGAGATCCCAAGATGGTATCGTGGATCATGAATCGGCACATTTCTTGAGAAATTTCACGTTGGTGATTTTTCGATTTACATGTGGTAAATCAGGGACATTAATTTGTACTTGATTCTCTACTGATGGTTTATGATCAAACTGGAAATGATAAATCTTTATATGTTCAAAGAAAACAAGATGATGAGATAACCCCAAACCTACAAGTGGTTGATATCAACACAAATTTATTTTCCGGAAAAATCATTTTGATTGAAACAAACTTAAGTGTTTTGAAATCTAAATGAGAAAATGATTTGTGATAGGGGGAGTTCAGATTGTTTATGCCTAGTGAATGGCGATTTGATGTGATTCAGTGTCGGTTGTCAAGTTTCTGTATAGTTTGTTTTACTTTTTATGTTTCTAGTAGGTAAAAATTTAGAAGTTTTCAAATTTTCTTTAAAATGTGTTTGCATTTTAGGGGGAGTAGGGAAATTTCAGAAAATCCAAAAACATTTGAAAATTTGCAAAAGCCAAAAACATGATAAAATTCAAAAATGAGTTTTGTTGCGAAAAAGAGGAAA
This sequence comes from Helianthus annuus, assembly GCF_002127325.2. NCBI lineage: Eukaryota > Viridiplantae > Streptophyta > Magnoliopsida > Asterales > Asteraceae > Helianthus > Helianthus annuus. The sequence goes on along the minus strand of NC_035441.2, from coordinate 7,944,940 downwards.
TGATAGTACATCAGTGGACCATCACGGCACGCTAAAGAAATGAAAAGTTAAAAAGTGTTAAACAATCTTACTGCGGATGTGTCAGTAGATTTTCGCATATTTAGTAAATTGAAACGAGATATAAACCTAAATCAAACTTGCTTAATTCGTGGGTAACTATTCTTGAATATATGGGTAACCCCCGAAATCTTGTTTGAAAGGTCCCGTATTCTGAGATACTAGGTCTTTATACTCAGTGATATCTGGGGTATTATCCCGGGACTTCTGCTGTATGGAAGTACTGACCTAGTCCCCGGATAATACTTTCTGCTAAAGCTTTGAAACATAAGCTTCGCCCTCAGCATGCTGATGAAACAATAAAATTGATAGTCGTTGCTGTTGAAATGCAAAAAGATCCTCTAAAGGGGACCCACCAAAAGTCGAGCCGTCATCTCTCTGCTGAACGGAAGTTCTGACCTGAGCTCTCACGGTTTCGCATTTAACCCTTTACAGATATCATCTGTGGTATACTCACCTGTAAGACTGAATATTTGGGATCTGGATACAGGAGTATATTCAAGTGGAGTGATACACAATTAAGTTTAAGTCTCTAAAACATTAATATCGTATCTCGAATCGATTGAAATTTGTGTTGAGAATTTATCAGGACAAACATACTGACAATCTAGGTAAATTGTTTAAAACTAAAAATGAAATCAAGCTTAACGGTGTTGTTGATCTGTCTCACAAACTGATATGATCCTCTTGCACGAACTCACAAAAATATTGTGTGTAAATAGTTTATTTCTGCATTTTATTTTCTCACCTTGAAAAAATCCAAAAAGATTTTGTGTGTGTTTTAGTATAATTTTGAAAAAAATCAAAAAGATTTTCGACAACTGATATTGGAAAACTGATTTTCAAAATTCCGTGTGCTAAACATGATGAACAGAATTTGAGGGGGAGTGTTTGTGTAAATCTAACTGTTTTCGTTAAAACTAGCCTTCTTCAAGTGGTTTATCATAGTTTGTTTTGAGGGGGAGTAATATGTTAGTGCAGAGATGTGTGATATGTAATAAAATTAGAGAATTTATTTCTGGGTTAAGATTTGCAGGTAACCAGGTTTCGATACTGATAGAAGAAAGCCAAGTTTCGATCCTGGAAATCAATTCTAAAAACCTGTGAAGAGCAGACAAAGATCCTGAAGATGTTACTGAAGAACAAAAGAATACCAGTAAATCGAGAAGGGGAGTCTGAAGATAGAGAGAGAGAGAGAAGCCCGAAGACTGATCAAGATTGAAGAACTGAAGACAGAATGGTGTGACTCGATAGTCGACTCCATCAACATCTGAGGGGGAGTCTGTTGGTGCACTACATATGCTGATTCCGTCTTGTATCGAGTCATAGTCTTAGATTGTTAGATCTGGTCGCGTAATAAGAGAAATAGTGAGATTGTATAGTTTTAGGCTTACTGGATCGCTTATTTGGTTAGTAATGGGCTGAACCACTCGAACGGTAAATAGGTTGGTCCGCTCGAGCGGCAAACTAGCTGGACCGCTCGAGCGTCAATCATCCTGGACCGCTTTTATGGACATGCCATATGAGAGGACCAGAAACCCTATAAATACCGTAAGAGAGGTCCCCAAATGTAACTAGAGAAATTCCATACCGAGGTGCTGCCGGTGTGAGATTCATGTGTAATTAGTGTCAAATCAATCAGAAAAGCATATTAAAGAGATTTCTAGCTGTTACTACATCAGGTACTTGTTTTCCGCACCTGTATCTGATCGAATTCCTCTGATTGACTCGTTCGGGTCAGATTCCGATCCTACAATTCCTATTGCAGTTCGTGGAGTGTTACCCGGGAACATCCGACATACAATCACATCCGACATACAATCACTCGAAAGTTATTGATCCCGAGTCACTGGATACATGGCAAAAAGAAGTTATCATCACGCTCTGTGAACTAGAGATGTACTTTCCACCGTCTTTTTTTGATGTTATGGTTCACCTAGTATCCCATATAGTAGGAGAAATTAAGGCTTGTGGCCCTGTATTTCTACGTTGCATGTACCCTTTTGAAAGATATATGGGTTTTTTAAAAGGTTATGTAAGAAATCCTAACCGACCTGAGGGTAGTATTGTTGAGGGATATGCTTCCGAGGAAGTGCTTGAATTTTGTACAGGTTATTTGGAAGGTGTGGATAGTATTGGTGTACCTCAATCTCGTCACTCGGGTAAACTTGATGGGGTTGGAGGTGTTGGTATGAAAAACATCATCCCAAGTCGTGACACTTTACAAATTGCACATTTATTGGTCCTAAAACACATGACTTGTCTTGCTCCATTTGTTGAAGAACACATGAACATTTTACGGTTGACATACCAGGGTAAGGATAATATGTGGTATATAATAAAGCATAATAAGGAGTTTTCTAGTTGGATGAAAACTAAGGTAACAACAACTAAGGTTGACAGAATTGTGGAAAAGTTAGGGCAAGGTCCAGATTTTAAAGTTAAATCTTACCAAAGGTACGACATTAATGGTTACACGTTTTATACTAAAGATCAAGATGCAAAAAGTACAATGCAGAACAGTGGAGTTAGAATAATAGCATCAACGGCTGAATTTGATAGGATGAATCATGATACAATGATAAGAATTGCTAAAGATTCTTATTATGGTGTCATACAAGAAATTTGGGAATTAGACTATTATGATTTCACTCAAACTGTGTTTAGATGTAAATGGGTGAATAATCGTACAGGTGTCAAAGTTGATAAATATGGTTTTACTCTTGTAGACCTTAAAAGTGATGGCTATGCATCTGAACCATTTGTTCTCGCAAAACATGTCAGACGAGTGTTTTTTGTCAATGACCCGAGCAACCCAAGATACCACATCGTCTTGCAAGGTAAACGACGTATTATTGGTGTCGACAATGTCGCTAATGAGGAAGAATATGACCAGTTTGATGATCTACCACCATTTTCAGTCGGTATTCAACCAGGTAATTACAGGATTGAAGGCACCACATACTTACGATCTGACCACACGGAAGGGACGTATTGCTGATAAACCACATCAAACTAAATGATCAAGGTTTGAGATTATATACACACACACACACACATTTTGTATTATTTTTTTAATTGTAGTCTACTAATACAATTTTTTTTTTTTTTGTACAGGATAGACAATGATGAAGATAAGCCATGTGATAGATGATCTCATTTTTATTGGACATTTTCTAGTGGAAACTTAGTAAAAGATTGTTATTTTGTGTCTAATTTTTTTAATTATCACTAGATTTTTTATTGGTTTTTTCTTGTGGTAAAGTTGTATGGTCAAATAATTTTTCTTTCGCATCTTAATTAATGATTATTGTTTGATTGGAAGTACTACATGATATTACTCAACTAGATGATTCAGCCCGCACGTTGCTGCCGAACCTAGGCGGAATTTGATAGGTATTCGTTCAGTTCGTCATAGTAACGACACTTGCTATAGCAAACTAAAACATAAAAATAAAGTCTTAATAGTACTCGCACTTGGCATAACAAATAAAAAAGACATCCTAATTATTTTTAATTTTTATACTTGTTTATAATAAAACTCAACAATTTAACAAAAAAACCGTTACGTCGCAAGGAACTAGATTTCGCCCTCATAAATTCTGGCTGGGAATTTGCGCATGGATCAAACATTGTTGACCAACTTTTAGAAGTTATTATATTAAAATTATAATATTTATTCAAAACAAACTTATTCTAATTAACAATGACCCACATTTGACCAATTTGACAACGTCACGAACATCTTTACACACACTTCAATGATCTGCGAACAATATTATTATAACTTGACCGGACATTGAACTGGTGGCATTATTGGTGCGCTGGTCAAAGTGGTCTAACCGGATTTAGTAACCGCATAAATGTATATAGAGTTAAAATATAGAAATGCAAAAAAATCAATTAGATAACAAATAATTAAATGTATTTTTTTTTAATAATGTTGGCATTGCAATCATTAAACCCCAAATTCAGGTATAAGGCTATGGGGTGTGGGGCGTTGGTTGGGGCGAGGGTTGCAAAGCAACGTTGGCTAAACCACACTGGGCCAGTAGCGTTGGCTATGGCGTTGCCCCGCTGGCGTGAGTTTGAAGCCTAGCGTGGAGCGGGGGGGTGGGGGGGAGGTGAGGTGGCTGGTGAGAGATGACCGTTTGGGCTAGCCGTTGCCAAACAGCTACTTTATTTAAAAAAATATTACTTTTTTAAACATTATAAATCCTCACCCATTTTTTTTTACCATTTTTACCACTTCTCGTAATCAAGAGCTTGATCGTAATTTGGATGATTTTGATGAGTCTCCTTCTCGCCCACCCGGTAGAGACACATCAAAAAAGGGAATTCAAAGAGGGAGATCGGGTTCGGCCTTGGGTAAAGGGTTTTACACCTACCCGTTGGAAGAAATTGGGACGAAAATCGACACATTCAATTTCATCCAACAACAAAGGATCGAGATGAGAAAAAATGTCCATGTGTCGTACTATAAAAAAATATCTCTAAAAGAAAAACGCAAAGATATGAAATTTCTTGTCATGCCCATCAATCACCGTACCGGCCCATAATTGGAATTGACATGCAAATGAAACAAAAAAATATGACATTAGGGTTGTAAACGAACTGAAGTTCAGCGAACAGTTCGTGAACCGTTCGGCGGGAAGTTCATATTCTAACAATCATTATTGTTATTTTAGATTGAGGAAGACGATTTGTATGAACCACAAATGCCTATTCAACAAAACACTGACCAGAGTTTTATGAATATGGTAAAACATCAGCCACTTGTTTTTGTAACAATCTACACACACATGAGCGCGCACACACATATCTCTTTCTTCTTTTATTCTCTCTCTCTCTCTCTCTCTCTCTATATATATATATATATATATATATATATATATAGAAAGAGTACAAATCAGATTCTTGTTACTATAACAATACCTAAGTACTAATATTGCTTTTATAATCCTTGTTAGTTAATGCAAGTACAAGAACTACCCCAAAATGTATATCAACAACAGATGCAAGCTACTCATGCTCCCAATCCTGGTCCAACACAAGAGATGCAAAGTACGCATGCTCCTAATCCCGATCCAACATTTATTGATCCTGAAGTAATTACTTCTTTGGAAAGAACGAAGGCTAGGCCTCGTGCAATTCAGGATTTGGTAGAGCTATTATCAAGGTGTGTTGGGGATAACCATAGGATTGAGATTTCTTCACCAGCGAGGATGTATCCCCATATGGTTCGAGATATTATTCCATACGTAGAGTTGTTGCAACTATTTACTAATGACTGGCTTGACATCACCGTCATACATTGGTTTGCCATGTAAGTCTTTGTTATTGTTTTATATGGTTAAATAACATTTCTTAGATACAATTTTGTTTGCCAATTTTATCATATCTATGATTTAAGGTATTTTTATGAGTCGCACAATTCTCGGTGCGCGTTCTTTAATCCGCACCACATCAAAGGTGAATCATGCACTAAAAATTCTGAAGGTGTTCAATCACACATCATAGACATGTTTACGTTCCATGTTGACAAAATATTTTTTGTTGCACCATATTTAGCAAAGTAAGTTATGTTTTTCCACCATAATTACATATATACACATACATACTTAATCATTGTCTAATTTTTTTTGTAGTAACCATTGGACACTAATTATCATTTGTCCCTCGACTGAGAGAGGCTATATTATAGATTCTATAAATAGAGAAATGGACCAGCATAGTTACCTTCTTACGTCTATCATTGATGAAGCTTTTGGGTTTCCATTTCTTTGGGAAATGGTGAACGTAAGTTATCTATTTTATTATCAGTAGACTATTATGATTTCACTGAAACTGTGTTTAGATGTAAATGGGTGAATAACCGTACAGGTGTCAAAGTTGATAAATACGGTTTTACTCTTGTAGACCTTAAAAGTGATGGCTATGCATCTGAACCATTTGTTCTCGCAAAACATGTCAGACAAGTGTTTTTTGTCAATGACCCGAGCAACCCAAGATACCACATCGTGTTGCAAGGTAAACGACGTATTATTGGTGTTGACAATGTCGGTAATGAGGAAGAATACGACCAGTTTGATGATCTACCACCATTTTCAGTCGGTATTCAACCAGGTAATTACAGGATTGAAGGCACTACATACTTACGATCTGACCACAACGAAGGGGTGTATTGCTGATAAACCACATCAAACTAAATGATCAAGGTTTGAGATTATATATATACATATACATATACATTTTGTATTATTTTTTTTAATTGTAGTCTATTAATACATTTTTATTTTATACAGGATAGACAATGATGAAGATAAGCCATGTGATAGATGATCTCATTTTTATTGGACTTTTTCTAGTGGAAACTTCGTAAAAGATTGTTATTTTGTGTCTATTTTTTTTTAATTATCACTAGATTCTTTATTGGTTTTTTCTTGTGGTAAAGTTGTATAGTCAAATAATTTTCCTTTCGCATCTTAGTTAATGATTATTGTTTGATTGGAAGTAGTACATGATATTACACAACTAGATGATTCAGCCCGCACGTTGCTGCCAAACCCATGAGGAATTTGATAGGTATTCGTTCAGTTCGTCATAGTAACGGCACTTGCTATATTAGGTGTCCTCTTGTCTCTTTCGTGATATTAAAACTATAATTACACGCATGGTCATTATATATATTAAAACAAAGTTTTCATGAATATTATTATAATATTTATAAGTTATTATCATATCCACTCAAGTTAGCACATATAATATTAATAATTATAAAACTCTTATACGTAATCTTATACATAATATGACACTAGGAGATGGTTCAAATGAAAACTACTTTTATTGTGAAAACTCGAAAACTAACTAAAAAAGTCTAAAAAGCACACAAATTTTTTTTTCAATTTTTTTATAAAAATCGCAGGTTTTTATATAGGGGAATTGGCCTGTAATAATCCCACTTAGACCTTATTGACCATTAATAATCCCATCTCAGAATATTCCCCTCACCAGTCCCACCTTTCACCTATTTTTCCTACAATGGTCCCCCGTTAAAAAACCTTAACGGAGTTAAGCTTTTTTCCAAATTACAAACAGATTTTTTAGGGCTTTTGATCAGAATGAGATACGAGTCCATTGATGTAAAACTTACTTCGAAATGGTGCTCCAAGTAACTTGATTTTGGTTAACTGGAAATTTAAACACCCGAATTGAAGCGCCATTTTCATTGTTTGGAGCACCGTTTCGAGGCAAGTTTTACATCAATGGACTCGTATCGTCGTTCTAATGAAAAGCCCTAAAAATCTGTTTGTAATTTGGAAAAAAGCTTAACTCCGTTAAGTTTTTTTAACAGGGGACCATTGTAGGAAAAATAGGTGAAAGGTGGGACTGGTGGGGGGAATATTCTGAGGTGGGATTATTAGTGGCCAATAAGGTCTAGGTGGGATTATTACAGGCCAATTTCCCTTTTATATATAAAAAAACTTTTTTTCAAAAAAAATAAAATTTTTTTTGTAGTACGCATGTGTAATAATAAACATGTGTAGTACACATACACATGTGCACTACAATTTTTTTTTGAATTTTTTATATATAAAAAATGGAGAAAATTTGTATGAAAAAAAATTTTGATATGTTTTTTTGGCTTTTTAATTAGTTTTCGAGTTTTCACAATAACTATATCTCTATGTATATATATAATATAAAAAAGGTGAACAATAACTATATGTTGGTAAAGAATAGGGCTGTAAACGAGCCAAGCCGAGTTAGACCCAGCTCGAGCTCGGCTCGACCTCGAATTTCAAATCAAGCTGAGATTTGAGGCTCGAGCTCAACTCGATTAGAATTCGAGCTAGCTCGGCTTGGCTCGATCTAGCTCGAACTAACAAAAAACCGCAAAATTTACTACTTAAAAAACCCTTAAAATAAATTTCTTCATAGACTAAGGACTATAATTGCAATTTAATTTAACCATATGGCTAAATATGGAAGTTTAAATAGTTAATTCACTTTGTACATTGTCTTTACCTTCTTTTATAGGGGAAATACTCACTTAGTTTTGGTTTTCTAAGCGATGTGGGACCAAAAAAAGTAAAGGATGTAAACCTTATCGAGCCAGCTCACGAGCCGAGCCAGACCAAGCTCGAGCTCGGCTCGTTTACAAACCAAGCCGAGCCGAGCTGGCTCGTTAACAACCGAGCCAATTTCGAGCTGAGCTATCTTCTCGCGAGCTGCGAGCCACGAGTTTTTTGAACACCCCTAGTAAAGAAGTTAATAATCATTATTACGTATCAATGAATTTCCTACATATACATTTACCAAGTTAGGGGAATAGTGCCAGACAGACAGCTGCCTGACACTCCCCAATTGGACCAACACGTTTTTTGTTTTATATTCATTTTAAAATTACGTTTTAGCCTCCAGCTCAAAACAAAATTACGCTTTTTGTCTCCATCTCAAAGTTACAATCTTGCCCTCAATTCAAAATTACGACTTTGCCTGGCACTCTCCCATTGGACCAACCAGTTTATTATTTTATATCCATTCTAAAATCACGTTTTTGTCACTCTTTAAAATTACGGTTTTGTCCCCAGCCAATCCCAGCTAGGCAGCTCACCCCCCCCCAGTCGCCCAACGCCGGGCTTCAAACTGACGCTGGCTGGGCAATGCCAAATCAACGCTGACATGGAGTGGGCTAGCCAACGTTGGCTGGCTTCCCCCGCCCCAACCAACGCCACCACTCTCCGTAGTCTACACTTTTGCCTTTTTATATGACTGGGTTCAAATCCTATTAGTAATAAAAATTAAGAAAAATAAAGCTTTAAAAATAGGTAAGACAATAATTAATTTGTGTTTAAATAACAAGATTGAGGAAAATTTGAGATGGTCTGTTGATTATCCAAAACCTTTTTAGTTATTTAGCCTAATATTATATGTAACTAAATTTTAAACCAAAAGTGTTAGCATTTAATTGGTAAACTATCGTTCATAAAATATTTATGATCAAAATACATTCAGTTACTTTTTTCCTACTTGATACTTTTTTTCTAAAAATTTAGAAAAATGTGAAACACTAAACTATTTTTTGACATATAAATTCAAAAACCATTTTTAAGTCATGTTCTAAGGGTGGACGGGGGTGTACGCGGGGAGTGGTTGCGGTGATGGTAGTCCCCGATCGGGAACACCGCTGCCATCAATGCGGTGACCTGAATCGGTGGGTGAATTAGGCATGGATTCACCGCGTGAAAATGCACGAGAAACAAGGAACGGTGAAAAAAGCAACGGTCCAATTTAAAAAAAAATTCACTTTTTTTAAACATATATAAATAACCATCTCATTCTCTCCATTTTTTTATACTCAAACCATATCATTCTCACACATTTTTTAAACTCTCCAACCACACCCACTTCACTTTTTATTTTTTATACTCTCAAACCACACCCCCTTTACACCGAGCAATGGAGAACCAACCCCGCGAGGCCAAGAAAAAACTAAGGGACGGGTCTCGAAACCGTCTCGAGATGGTTCGAGCGGTGCAAATGCTCAACCACAACCCCCTTTCGGATACACTTCACAACCCCCGTTTTTTTTTTCCAACAACCTACACACCCCTCGTTTTACAACACCCAACAACCCAATTTCGGCTATTTTCAAAATTTGTTATCAATGGACGCTCCTCCTCAATCCCCCGCCTTCGACCCGTATGCTTTTCGTTCTCCACAAGTTCCATCTACACGAGGAAGTGTCGAACTCACCTAAGAGGGGAGTGCCGCCATCAAAAAGGGGTATTAGGGGAGTATTAGAGGGGAGTTGACGTGGCACTATTTGGTTGGTCATGTGTAAGAGAGGGGACTCACCTATTAGGTGAGCACCCCTTACACCCTAAAGCATATTAATAAAATAATTGATTTTGTAAAAAAATCACATCCAAAATAGTGCTAGCCAGCTGTTATATGTGTCATCACCATCAATGGCTGCATTGGGAAGAGATATTCAATCTCGTTGATAATATTTTGAAGTCCTCATACATTGATACTCCTCTTTCACAATCATACCTTTTTATCTCTCTTGCTCTTTTCCTGGTTCTCTGTATATACCCCTTTTTAACTTTGTTCTCCATGGTTCTCTTCAATATTGATATGAGTTCCATTGTTCAGGTAGAAGGCAACTGTCCCCCAACTATGTTTTCTCATCTCCACCCACCTCTACACCACCACTGTTGCCACCACCACCGCCATGGCTTCCCACCACCGCCACCATCATGACCTCTCTCTCTCTCCATGTCAACACAGTTGGAAAACACCTTTGTCAATAATGCACAAAGCCCTTAGAATTACCGCCACTTTGCGGGGAAAGCCAATTTCTTTGCATAATTTTTCACCACAGATCCGACGGATTAGAGTATGTATAAGGAGGTATAACTGAGTTTGGGTCTCCGGCCTCGTCTCCGACGGAGATGGTTTTCCGTCAATTAAAAAAAGAAGCCCTAAATGGGTTTTTTTTCTTTTTTTGGAAAAAAATGGGTGAAAAAAAGGCTTGAACCCGCGCCCTTTTTTTACTAAAATTCACAATATATAATTTATATAATATAAACTATAGATCTTAATCTCAAAACCGTTTCAGAAAATCAAGATTTTCTCATAGAAAAAACCCACTCCCGCCACATTATCATAAATTTCTCATAAAAATACCTGCTCCCGCCCCATTTAGCACAATCCCTCGATGGTTTTAAACTTAGCATTCTTCTCCAAACCGTCCACGTTTGCCATATTAAAATAGTGAACGAGGTAGCTTCTTCCCCATTTCCCTCATTTTGATTTGTAAGTATTTTTGCATGTTAAAAGCTTTCTAGTCCTGTTTTATTTGATGATTTGCATTTTCGACAGATTTAGTGTTTCATTGTTAGTTACCTTGTGTATCATGATTTATTTGACTAGTTATATATTTTGTTAGACCTTTTTGTTGATTCTGCAATTTTGATTCCTGAAATTAGGGCCTAGATTCAATTCTTAGATTTTGTCTCTAAAGTTTACTGGAAATTGCAAATTCACCATTTTAATTGGATTTATGAATTTCAAATGCAAGATATAGCTTTTCATTTTGTTTCTTTTGTGTTATATATGCTTTCAAATAAATCAAATATTCGGTAACTAATCTATTTAAAATAATTACACATGTAATCAAGATGTTGATAGAAATTATGTGTTCTTAGAAACTGTTATTTGTTCTGCAATATCACTTTCTAAAGTTATAGTGACCTTTGAGTTCATAGTTTATGTTTAAACTGATGGTTGGTTGTTGTTGACTAGGGCAAATGTGTTTATTGGTTTTGTAAGTATGTATGTATATGTATATGTATCTAATTAAATGACTCTAGTTATTTATTTTTTTTTTTGCTTAATTGTAATCTATAGCTATGTCGAAAAGAGGCAAACGTGGTGTTGCTTCTTTTCAAAAGAATTATAAAGAGGAGGATTATAAGGTAGATTTTGACAAAAATAATTGTCCGGTGGGTGCAATGAGTTCCCCATTTATGTCATGGTTTGGGTTGAAAGTTAGACAAACGTTTCCATATCATATTGAAGGATTTTGAAAGAAACCGGTGGGAAGAATTATGGTTGGATACCAAGGTATGGTTTTTTATTTTTTTACACATTATCATAAGATGAAATATTTATTTAGTATTATGTTTAACCTTTTGTTTTGTAAATTTTTAGAGGTTATGGAATATTCAAACTGATGGGGCAAAAAAGTTTATGCTTAAAAAAGCAAAGAAGCTTTGTACAAAATTCAGAAGCAGGCTTGTTATCAACTATGTTAATAAAGGAAAAAGGCCTTTTGAGAAATATGCATATCTCGATCCTGCGCATTGGGATGAATTCGTTCAGAAAAAAGACAAGCAAAGAATTTTTGGTATGTATGAATTAATTATTATATTATTGTTATTATTATTATTGTTGTTATTATTATTATTATTATTATTATTATTATTATTATTATTATTATTATTATTATTATTACGTTTGCAAGTATTAATTGTATTTTGTTGATTTGTGTGAAGGATATAAGCGAGAAGGCCAAAGCAAGAGCAAACGTGAACACAAACTTCTCCCGACTAGGACGAACTGGGTTTGCGGGATTGGATGCTAAAACCGATATCATATGGCCTCTACTTGAAGCAAAGTCTCCATATCTTAAAACTATACAAAATAAACGTGCCAAAGCGTGGATAATGAGTAAAAAAATAAAAAACCCAGAAACTAACTCGTATGAACTTGCACCAGATTCGCATGAAACAATCGAACGTTTGGTAAGTAAATGTGTTTGATTATTTTTTTAAAGTTTTATATATCTGAAACGGATGATTTAACAATATCTTTCTATAGGTCCGCACCGAGAGAGAGATGATAGAAGATGGTAGTTATTTTGCCGGAAAGGATGACCCGATTGTTAGAGTTATGGGACGTGAACACGGCGGAAGAACACGGGCAGTCTCCGAGCTTATAGGTAATGTCAAACACACACACACACATATATATATTTGAGTTTTTTTCATCTATTGATGCTGATGTAGTTTTGGATTTTGAGTTTATGTAGGTTCAACACAGGTTCATGGAGGATTGTTCAACAATAGTAAAAAGCGAGCAAGAAGGTGCAATAGTTTGGATGCGAACAAGGAGAGAGGCTCGGTATCATGGGTGGACAAGAATTCCGGTGGACCGATCATATCCTATCCACCTATCGAGGTAATATATTTATAGGCTGTTAAAAATGTTATATATTTTTTAAAAAATGCTTTATAGTTTCACAGAAATTGACACCATGTGAGATGCTTTTTCCATTCCAAGTTAGCGATGAGTTGACGGTGGCTATAGGGCAGATATGGCCAACTTCTGATAGGATTCTACATGGCAAACTAATAAGCGAAGATTTTGTAAAAGTTCAAGTAGATAATGTCATTGAAGGTTGCGAGAAAATGCCTGTTCTTGAAGTAACTAAAACTGTGGACATTAAATGTGTTGGAGACATGCTTCACTGTTTTGTTCAATGGCCAAGGGATGCAGTAAAGGTATATTTGTTTATATATTACATTATACTTTAGTATATTGATGTTTACTCTAATTTTTTTTTGTTAAATTGTAGATTGTGAACAAGGAAACATCCAGCAGGTCTGTGAGTTTCTGTGAGTTTCCTGAGAACGAACCCGAGGCTCGATTCATCAAGCCACACAGGCGCCTCGCCTCAAACACAAGCCGGTGACATCTCGGCGATTTCATGTTATCATCCAGAGGTAGTTTATATTAATTTAGCTTGATTTGTTCATATTCTAGCCATAGTTATCAAAGGCGTTAGGCGCACTCAAGGCGCATAGGCCTCGCCTAGGGCCTAGGCGCAAAGCGCAAAAAAAGCGAGGGCCCTAGAAAAAAAGCGCACGTAAATGAAAAAAATAATATAATGTATTATGGGTTGAAAAAGATAATTAATGTATCTTGTAGGTGTATAAAATTAATAGTACTCTCTAAATATATTTGTAGAACTTATATAGTTAGATATTAAAATTATCTAACTAGTTTAAAAAAAAATAAAACTTTTTAAGATAATCTTTTTGTAAAAATTCTAACATATATAGTTAGAGTAGTTTAAAAAATAAAACTTTTTTAGATAATTTTTTATAAGAAATTCTAACATATATAGTTGAGTACTTGCTATAATAATTTTGAATATTTGGAAAGGAAAAAGAATTTTGTTAACTATTGACACAGTCTTCTTTCTACATAGTGCCTAGAGTGCCTAGCTTTTTCTGCAAAACACTGTTAACGTAAGCTTTTAAGAAAAATTTCTCCACTCCTTTTCAAAGGTCAAAACTGAGTATCCTTTCTGCAAGTCATAATGCCTTTCATTCTTTCATCTTTTTTTTCTCCTATTCAAATTTTTGTCTTCGTTGAACCATCCACAACCACAAATATGTCCATACGGAAAGTATTGTAGAAGTTCGCCGGAAACTGGGCAGGAATCTGGCCGGAATAGTCTCCGGAAAGTTGTTTTTTGGCTGGAAGCTTACTAGAAGAGCGCCTTTGACGGCACAAGGCGGTATGGTTGCGCCTCGCCTGAAAATTGCGCCTAGGCGCAGCAGGCGAGCGCTTTTGATAACTATGATTCTAACAGTTTTTTTGTTATTTTAGATTGAGGAAGACCCGTATGAACTACAAATGCCTATTCAACAAAACATTGATCAGATGAGTTTTATGAATATGGTAAAGCATCAGCAACTTGTTTTATATAACAATCCACACACAAATGCGCGTGTACACACACCTCTCTCCCTCTATATATATGCAACCATATATAAAAGAGTACTAATTAGATTTTTGTTTCTATAATAATCCATAAGTACTAATGTTGTTTTTATAATGCTTTTTAGTTAATGGAAGTGCAAGAACTACCTGAAAAACAAATGGCAAACAGTCATGCTCCTAATCTAGATCCAGAATTTATCGATCCTGAAGTAACTACTGCTTTGGAAAGAACAAAGACTAGGCCTCGTGCAATTCAAGATATGGCTGAACTATTATCAAGGTGTGTTGGGGATAACCATAGCATTCAGATTTCTTCACCGGCCAGGATGTATCCCCAAACGGTTCAGGATAGTATTCCATATGTGGAGTTGTTACAACTATTTTCTAATGATTGGCTTGACATCACTGTGATACATTGGTTTGCAATGTAAGTTTTTATTATTGTTTTACATGGTACAGTAACATTTTATAGATACAATTCAGTTTACTAACTTTATCATTTTTTATTGTTCTTGATTTAAGGTATTTTTATGAGTCACATAATTCTCGAAGCGCATTTTTTAATCCGCACCACATCAAAGGTGATTCATGCACATGCACGAAAAATTCTGAAGGCGTTCAAGAACATATCATAGATATGTTTATGTTCCATACCGACAAAACATTTTTTCTTGCGCCATATTTAGCCGAGTAAGTTATGTTCTTCCACCATACATACACACATACATACTTAATTTTTGTATGATTTTTATTTTTTGTAGTAACCATTGGACCCTAATTATCATTTGTCCATCAACTGAGAGAGGCTATATCATTGATTCTATAAGTAGAGAAAAGGACCAGCATAGTTACCTTCTTACGTCTGTCATTGATGAAGCTTTTGGGTTTCCATTTCTTTGGGATATGGTGAATGTATGTTTTCTATTTTATTATCAGTTTATTTTCATGCATTTAAAATTCTTAATTCTTAATTCTTAATTCAATACAGTGTAAGCAGCAAAAGAATGGTTGGGAATGTGGTTTTATGGTTATCAAAAACATGTACGAGTTTGTCAATACTATTCAACATGACTTTCCCATTAAGGCAAGTGTCTTCTATATATTTATATACTTTGTATATTTGCACTAAATTATATATTTTTCAAATTACATGTTTTCTATTTATTTGTTTTAGCTTTGGAACGAAAAAGGTTGTCTTCCGCAAAAAGAAATTGACAAACTGATCCTAGAATTAACGCCACAGTTTATCAGTAGGGTGTTTCCAACGGGTCAGAGGCATGCGTGACAACAGGTAAAATGTATTTTCACATGTCAAATATAGTAAACAAAGCTAATATAATTAGAAAATGAATAATATTCTCATATATAGTCTTATTGTTAGTACACTGAATATAATTAGAAAACTAATGCTATTATATAAAGTTTTGGGACATCTACTGAGCAAATATCTCATGTGTTGACTTAACTTGGGAAACATACTGAAAATGCTTAGTTATTATCTTTTAGTTTGGTTGTGTCTTGAATATATTGTTTATTAATATTTTTTTTTATCTTGATTGATTTTGATTTCAATTTTGTCAGGTGTGGTGTTGAAAACTAAGAAGAGAGCAATGCAAAAAAAAGGTAAAAGTTGGAGTTCTACAACTGGATTGGAGTTGAAGTTTTTGTTTTATGTTTGAACTTTTGGTGGCAAATTTGTTTCTTTAGGAGTTAAAGTTTTTTCATTTTGTGTTTGAACATTTGGTAGGAGATCTGTTTCTGTAGGAGTTCCAAGTTTTTTTATTTTGTGTTGAAGTGAGAGTTCGACTATTATCATTTGGTAGCAAAGTATTATGTTATATGTTTGTTTTGAATCTATCGACTCTTAACCTTTCTTTTGTTATGCTAATATAGAAAATTACCTGTATTGTTATTATTATTATTGTTGTTATTGTTATTATTATTATTATTATTATTATTATTATTATTATTATTATTATTATTATTATTATTTATGTACTAGCACTTTTTTGTTATCTATATTTAATGACGCGGTTGTTTTTATTTATTGACGTGGTTTCTTAACAGCGCTAAAAGAGAGCCTCATTTTTGACTCCCTATTTGAAGTGGTTTTGGACACGGTTGTTTCTATTTACTGACGCTATTATTTCTTTTTAAAGACGCGTTTTCTTAACCGTGCTAAAAGATAGCCTTATTTTTTGACTCCCTATTTGTTGGGGCGGTCCATAAACCATGTCCGTCAAAAAACGATTTTAAACGCCCCAATAAACCATTTATGTACTAGTGATACTTATGCTATATATCAAACTTGTATGCTCAGGAATACATTTTTGTATTGAACCATACTTTTAAAGATGATACAGGTTGATGATGTTGATGTTGATGAAATCTAGTTGAGACAACTTAGAAACACATTTAGAAATACTAGAATAAGTTGTACTTGTTGTTGAATTTTGTTGTACCTTACTTGAAACAATGTTGTACTTTTCAATTTCAAATGTTGTACGTTGTATGTTGTAACTTGACAATTATAGTTATGAAATGAAATTAGTTTTGAATTAAATATTGTCGCAATAGTGTTACGAAGTCTCGAGCAATCTTGTTTTCGTCTCCCTCCGATGTTTCAGCCATCGGTTGGGGCGTGACAAAAAATCTGTAGGTTTTTTCAGCAAAAAAAAAAAAAAAAAAAAAAACCCAAAAAATGCAGGTTTTTATCATCAAAAAATGTCAAAAAAAGTAAAGGTTCTTTCAGCAAAAAAAGCAAAAAAACCACCTAAAATTTGCAGTTTTTTTTCAGCAAAAAAAACCCCAAAAAAATCCAGATTTTTCAACAAAACACATCAAAAAAAGTGCATCGTTCTGCAGGTTTTTCGGCACTGCAGCGAACTAGTTTTTTCTTTTTGGACCGGTTTAAAAAAACCGGTTATTCATAACCAGTTTATAATTCAGCGTGCGGGTGATTGTGTAGCGTATGCAAGCGATGCTGCAACATGCAACCGATGCTTCAGCGTGCGCAGCCGATGCTTCAGTGTGTGGGCGAAGTTGTAGCGTGTGAGTGATGTTGCAGCGTGCGTAAATATGCGTACAACCGATGCTGCTATGTGCCTATAACCTGCGATGGCGTCGACCCACTTTCGTACTTGCTTTTGACCCACAGCGCGACACACCAGTTTAACAATAGCATCAGTGATTTAACACCAGTTTGACCCAATGCTGCAGCGTGCACCTGATGCTTCAACGTGCGCAGCCGACGCTTCAGCGTACATTTTATGGTTATTTACGATAATGCCCTTGCACATGATAGTCATGTTACTTGTTTTAACTAGGTTATGGATGGGGTTAATAAGGTGGATTGAAATTGCAATGAAATGATTACATTAGTATCAAAATTGCAAGACTTTTCAAAATTGTAAAATATTGCAATGGCTACTAAACCACAGGGACCAAAACCGCAATTTACTCTAAAAGGAACAAGTTGTAATAGTGTAGGGTATGAATGATAATAATAACAACTTCTCTCTCAGTCACTCTCTTAACTGCCATTTACGAACTCTTGGAGGTTAGGTCACTACATAACTTCCTGAACGTTAATCAAGCCCGACCAGTGTTACAATCTCAAGCTCATTCAATTTCGAAACGTTATCATTGGTATCTCGAGCTCTTTGCATTGATGTTGACTTCTCATCATTTAGTCTTGGCAATGTATATCAAGATTGATTAGTTTGTTGAGGAAATGCGTCAAGTGCGCACTGGGATGATCTATTCACGGTCGAAGGTAGTATCAACCTTTGGTTTATTGCCGTGCTTAAATAAGTTCCTTTTTTGATTTTTATGTTACCATATCACAGCCGGTGCACGACTCATTGAGACTTTGAATGTTGAACCTAATCGAGTTGTGTTGTGTTGTGCTTAGTTTGAGCATCATTTAATCCAGTGACAGGCTCAAGATTTTCTTTCATGGGGGATAATTAGAGGGCTTAACCAAACTTTTACGAGGACGACTCAAATTTTTGCACAAAAATAACACTAATTTTTTTAGGGGCATCTATCCCATGGTTTGTGAGTGGGTTGCCGATGATTTAACCAAAAGGACGATCATTCCATTTCCGACAGTGGGTGTACTATCAACGTTTTGTGTGATCTTAAGATTCATGAGTTCTACAATGGTTTGAATATTCATTTATGAACACATGTGCATTTGAATTTTACATTTAACGACAAATGTTAGTATTTCGTTTATCATTTTCAAATAATCATATTTGTATTTTGTGCATGAATGCCCTAACAATTATTAGTATATATAGTAGTTATATGTGCTCAAAGTAAATGAAAAATCATATTTTCACTAATTATTCAACATGATTATACATGTATATAAGTTATTAATATATATAGTAGGGGTGCAAACGAGTTGAGCCGAGCTTGAGCTCGACTAGATTCGATCTTCATTTCTAAATTGGATGCCACGGGGCTCAGCTTGATTCGATCTTTATTTCTAAAGCTCGAGCTCGGCTCGAAGGTAATTTTTCAAGCTCGAACTTGGCTCAGGCTCGCTCGTTTAGTATTTATTTATTAATTAATTTATATTAATTATAATTATTATTAGACATATAATTTAGTTATTTTTTTATATTTATATAAATGGTAATTATATATATATATATATATATATATATATATATATATATATATATATATATATATATATATATATATATATATATATATATATATATATATATATATATATATATATATATATATATAGTCTGAGGTTCATTGGGGAACACAAAAAAAATGGGGAACAGTGGGGAACCGACTCAAACGAACTCCGATTGGACTCATTCCAGCGGCGTTGGAACGTCTCGTCGAACCCTAACTAGAATCTCTTAACCATAAACCCTAAATCATAACCCCTAAACTCTAAATATATTTGGGTTTGGCTTTTAGGGTTTAGCCTTAGGGTTTAGCTTTAGGGTATAGAGTTTAGCTTTAGGGTTTAGGGTTTAGCTATAGGGTTTAGCTTTAGTTTAGCCTTTAGGGCTTAGCTTTTAGGGTTTATAGTTTAGATTTTACGATTTAGCTTAGGTTTTAGCCTTATTTTTTAGCTTTAGGGTTTAGAGTTTAGGAGTTAGGATTTAGGGTTTAGGGTTAAGAGGTCCTAGTTAGGGTTCGACGAGCCGGTTCCAATGCCGCTGGAATGAGTCCAATCGGAGTTCGTTTGAGCCGGTTCCCCACTTTTTTAGTGTTCCCCAATGAACCTTCCCCTGTATATATATATATATATATATATATATATATATATATATATAGAGAGAGAGTAGGGTGCCAGCGTGAACAACCTCCCAAGAGTGAACTGCGTGAACAGATCTGGACCCTTGATTTCCTTTTTAGTTGTTAAGGGTAGGATTGTAATTATATAAAAATTAGATTTAAATCATTATTTTAATAATTGAATTAAGTTACATCTTTCCTAATTTAAATTCATAATCCACATTATGTTTTATTTATTAATAAAATAATTATCAAAACAAACAACAAATCACCAGATTTCAATTTTAATTTTTATTTCAGATTCATCACCAGAATTCGAATTTTGATTTTTAAGATCCACGTAGCCTTCATATTTCAACGGTATACACATGTGTACTTGTATATAAATAGAACAGTACACATGTGTACTCAGCATCGTACATATGTGTAACTAGCTACATAATACATACATAGAAACAATACCTGTAAAACTATTTTATATTTAACAAATTACAAGTTCCATAATGTTTTCCAAACCAAACAAAAAAAACATATAATTACAAGTTCCAGTTTCGTATAAACAATAAACCCAACATAATCGAAAAAACAAAAAACATAATCTTTTACAACTATTCGCCACGTTGTATGCTGAATCATCCTTATCGACCTTCCATCTCCACTTTTCTCGTTAACGACATCTCCTATAATAGCACAAAAAAACTCAGTAACTAATACTTTGCATAATTCACAAGTGTACATCAACAACTTTACACATTCAATACACAAAAAATTATGAGATATCACAAAAGCAGACGCTATACACATGTGTACATTGGGTTAAAATAGAGCAAAATCAGAATATACATGTGTACATCGCATTAAAAACAGATCAAAATCAGAATACACATGTGTACATCGCGTTAAAAACAGAGCAAAATCAAAGAATTAAACAAAAAAAAACTTAGCAACTAATACTTTGCATAATTCACAAGTGTACATCAACAACTTTACACATTCAATACACACAAAAAAACTGAGATATCACAAAAAACAGACGCTATACACATGAGACAATCAACCCACCAACTCTCGAAAATAAAAGATAACTGATTTACTTGTTGATGGCCCAAAAAAAAATCTAATAATCCATACCTTGGCTTCACTAAACATCACGATGAGAATTTAATTTCATTTATTCAACCATGGTGAACATGAGGCCCAAAATAAATTATACCAAGAAAAATGGCTCAGTTATAAACCTGAACTTCTGAGAATGATGTATGCATCCAATCCTATACGTGACTTTCATGATCCAATGAAATAATTCCACAAAGGCCCACATCTCCATAGATGTACACAGCCCAAAAATGTAAAAAGGTGACACCAGCAAACCAACCCAACCGACACCCATAATCAGCAGGTGGGCCCACAGGAATTACTTTTTAATCATGTGCAATTATTGGCCTATAATTTATCCAAGCCCATGCAAACCCTTTCCAAACTCTAGCCGCAAACAAAGGACATCAGCAGCCACCCAGTTTACCGGAGAACATCTCTTGAACGGAAATTATGACTCTCCGGCACCGTCATTCACGTTAGTCGCAGATTAGGCAATTCCGGCCACTACCAAAAATCGGAAAACCCATCTTCCACCGGCTTCCACCTTGTCGTCACCACCATTCAGATCCGATTATGAAATCGTGGGTTCTTGAATATGGAGCAGTGGATTGAAGATCCGATTTTGAAATTATGTTCTCTTCCGGATATGGATAGTAATTGACATAATTGTTCTTGGTTTAGGATGCATTTGCTGATGAAGAAGAGGAAGTGAGAGAGGACAATCGGCGGCAGTGTGTTTGTATCAAGAAGGAGAGAAATCTAGAAGGAGAAAGACAAAAATAATGGATCTAATTTGATGAGATTTTAATATAATGGAAACAATTTAGGTTTCTATTTGAATTCTTTTGGTTGTGTAATTACACATATACCCTTTTGTATTTAATTAAATGAAAAAAAACTAATCAAATAATTACCATCATGCCACTCACATTAATCTCAAGATCATAAAAATCAAGGGCCCAGATCAGTTCACGCCGGAGAAATTGTTCACGTTTGAACCTAATCCTATATATATATATATATATATATCTATATATATATATATATACACGAGGAAGGTTAACGTACATTACAGCTTAACGTATATCACGTACGATAGGTAATTACGCACGTTCATTTTAAAATCACGCACGTTATAACTCAAAAATCCAAAATCACGCATGTTAAAACACAATAATCACGCATATTGAAAACATTAGTTACGCATGTTATAGAACAAATCATGCATGTTGTCGTACGTGAAGTACGTTAAGCCGTCATGTACGATACACTTTTTCTCTCTCCCTCTCTCTCTCTCTCTATATATATATATATATGTATATGTTGAAACACGGAATCACCGCCAGGATGATTGGACCGCTTTCTCTTTCTGAAAGGATGGAGAATCACACCTTGTTCTTCCTCTTGAACCTAGATCTGCAATGGAGAAGAGAGAAACATGGGGATGTAGAGATGGCCGGTAGGAGAAGAATCTCCTTTTTTCCAGCTACAAAAAGTGTGTTTGCCCCACATCTCTTGCCCTAATAAGGAGGTGGAGACCTCCTTATATAGGAGACATGCGTAACCCTAACCTCAATGGGCCAAGCCTAGTTAGGGGTTGTCTCTACAAGCTCACAACCTAGTGTAGTGTAAATTACAACGCGCTAGGCTTCCGGGGTTAGTACGTAATAATAACAAATATTATAATAAAAGGCGATAAGTAGCGGATATGTCTGGTCGTTCGGGTTGGGTCTAATACCATACCCCATCATGTCCCCCAGTCTAGTGTTGCTCCCGCATGCAAGTGTGGGAGCAGTACTAGACTTGTTAGGTGTGCTCGAAAGTAAAGATTGAGTTTTAGGCTTACCTGTCACCCGGGTGCGGGAAAGTTCTTGGCCACGCTTGTTGCGTCTGTCTTCAGCTGTGAGTAGAGATAATGGAGCAGTGAATATCCTACGATTGTTCATCGTGGAAATTGGTGTGGCAAACATGGTGCACGCTGATTGGTTGTAGGCAGTTGCCATTTGTACTGGCGCATTACCATGAGCTTGTCCAGGTTGTGCGTACGTGGTTAGGTCACATGCATGAGTCTTGGAACAGGCTGAGTTTTGGCGGTTAAGTGTGGTTATCGCCCAGCGCGCGTATGACTTATGCAGCATTTGGGACCATAGGCCTTCAGGTCCCCTTGTCCAGTGTTGCTCCCATGCGCGAATGGCAAGTGGGTGGAATTCTGGACTAGATGAGTGCCTTCCCTTCGGATGATTTTTCGAGAGAGTGTCTCTCAAGCCTTTAGGAAAACGTATACCTGGTGTTTAAATCTTTATAAACTGTTGTCTATAATATTTGCACGTGTTAATCCACTTTGTGCAGGTTATCGCGAATGAGAATTGGCGTAAAGTCGTGTCAGGGTAATGATGTGGAAGCCAATGTGTTTTTGCGTATAACCAAAGTGGTTTGTGCATTTGTAGTGCAGTTTATATTTTGTAAGCGTGTTTGTAAGTAACTAAGAATGCGCACGTGGGCAACTTATGTGCTCATAAGTAATGTACCATGTGCGTATAGCGACTTATGTGCTCGTATGTAGAGGAGCATGCGCCTGCCGGCGACTTACGTGCTCGTCTGTAGAGGAGCATGCGCCAGCCGGCGCATGTTTGCTCGCTCGTATGTAAAAGAGCATGCGCCTGTTGGCGACTTACAAGCTCACATGTAGAGCAGCAGTCTCGCACGGAGACTGACGTGCTCGTATGGAAAGGAGCATGCACGTATGGCGACTTACGTGCTCGCATGTCGAGCAGCAGTCTCGCACGGAGACTGGCGTGCTCGTATGTAAACGAGTATGCGCGTATGGTGACTTACGTGCTCACATGTAGAGCAGCAGTCTCGTACGAAGACTGGCGTGCTCGTATGTAAAGGAGTATGCGTGTATGGCGACTTATGTGCTCACATATAGCGCAGCAGTCTCGCACGGAGACTGGCGTGCTCAAATGTAAAGAAGCATGCGTGTATGGCGACTTACGTGCTCCCATGTAGGGAAGCAGTCTCGCACGGAGACGGGCGTGCTCGTATGTAAAGGAGCATGCGCATATGGCGACTTACGTGCTCACATGTAGAGCAGCAGTCTCGTACGGAGACTGGCGTGCTCGTATGCAAAGGAGCATGCACCTATGGCGACTTATGTGCTCACATGTAGAGCAGTAGTCTCGCACGGAGACTGGCGTGCTCGTATGTAAAGAAGCATGCGCATATGGTGACTTACGTGCTCCTATGTAGAGCAGCAGTCTCGAAAGGAAACTGGCGTGCTCATATGTAAAGGAACATGCGCGTATGGCGACTTACGTGCTCGTATGTAAAAGAGCAGGTGCGTATGGCGACTTACGTGCTCGCATGTAGAGCAACAGTCTCGCACGGAGACTGGCGTGGTCGTATATAAAGGAGCATGCGCGAATGACGACTTACGTGCTCACATGTAGAGCAGCAGTCTCGCACAGAGACTAGCGTGCTCGTATATAAAGAAGAAATGCGCGTATGGCGACTTACGTGCTCACATGTAGAGCAGCAGTTTCGCACGGAGACTGGCATGCTCGTATGTAAAGGAGCAGACTCGTATGGAGACCGTCGTGCTCGTATGCAAAGGAGCATGCGCGTATAGCGACTTACGTGCTCGTATGTGGAGCAGCAGGCTCGCATGGAGACTAGGATACTCATGTGTAGAGCAGCAGACTCGTATGGTGACCGACGTGCTCGTATGTAAAGGAGCATGCGCGTATAGCGACTTACGTGCTCGTATGTGGAGCAGCAGGCTCCCATGGAGACTGAGATGCTCGTATATAGAGCAGCAGACTCGTATGGAGACCGGCGTGCTCGTATGTAAAGGAGCATGCGCACGTGGCGAATTACGTGCTCATGTGTAAAGGAGCATGCGCATATGGCGACTTACGTGCTCATATGTAAAGGACCATGCGCGGATAGCGACTTACGTGGTCGTATGTGGAGTAGCAGGCTCGCATGGAGACTGAGATGCTCATATGTAGAGCAGCAGACTCGTATGGAGACCGACGTGCGCGTATGTAAAGGAGCATGCGCGTATAGCGACTTACGTGCTCGTATGTGGAGCAGCAGGCTCGCATGGAGACTGAGATGCTCGTATATAGAGCAGCAGACTCGTATGGAGACCAGCGTGCTTGTATGTAAAGGAGCATGCGCGTATAGCGACTTACGTGCTCGTATGTGGACCAGCAGGCTCGCATGGAGACTAGGATGCTCATATGTAGAGCAGCAGACTCGTATGGTGACCGACGTGCTCGTATTTAAAGGAGCATGCGCGTATAGCGACTTACGTGCTCGTATGTGGAGCAGCAGGCTCCCATGGAGACTGAGATGCTCGTATATAGAGCAGCAGACTCGTATGGAGACCGGCGTGCTCGTATGTAAAGGAGCATGCGCGCGTGGCGAATTACGTGCTCATGTGTAAAGGAGCATGCGCATATGGCGACTTACGTGCTCATATGTAAAGGACCATGCGCGGATAGCGACTTACGTGCTCGTATGTGGAGCAGCAGGCTCGCATGGAGACTGAGATGCTCGTATATAGAGCCACAGACTCGTATGGAGACCGGTATGCTCGTATGTAAAGGAGCATGCGCGTATAGCGACTTACGTGCTCGTATGTGGAGCAGCAAGCTCCCATGGTGACTGAGATGCTCGTATATAGAGCAGCAGACTCGTATGGAGACCGGCGTGCTTGTATGTAAAGGAGCATGCGCGCGTGGCGAATTACGTGCTCATGTGTAAAGGAGCATGCGCATATGGCGACTTACGTGCTCATATGTAAAGGACCATGCGCGGATAGCGACTTACGTGCTCGTATGTGGAGCAGCAGGCTCGCATGGAGACTGAGATGCTCATATGTAGAGCAGCAGACTCGTATGGAGACCAGTGTGCTCGTATGTAAAGGAGCATGCGCGTATAGCGACTTACGTGCTCATATGTGGAGCAGCAGGCTCGCATGGAGACTGAGATGCTCGTATATAGAGCAACAGACTCGTATGGAGACCGGTGTGCTCGTATGTAAAGGAGCATGCGCGTATAGCAACTTACGTGCTCGTATGTGGAGTAGCAGGCTCGCATGGAGATTTACGTGCTCGTATGTGGAGCAGCAGGCTCGTATGTTTAATATATTAATAAAAAATAAATAAACAAAAAGCTCGTTTAGGCTCACGAGCCGGCTCGAGCTCAATAAGCGAAGCTCGGGTTCGTTTACTAAACGAGCTTGTTTTTAGGCTCGAACTTGAGCTCATTTAAGCTCGACTCGTTCGAGCTTTTTTTTCAAGCCGAGCTTGAGTAGCTCGCGAGTCGCTCAGCTCATTTGCACCCCTGTGTATAACTCACAAATTTACATATAAAACCCGAGGTAGTATTTTTGACCGATGAGTGGAGAAGAGATTTGTGTGAGTTGAAATGTTGAGATCAAGTTAAGGATTCCGTTTCACAGTTAAATTTCCATATTAAAAAAAAAAAAAAAAAAAAAACTTGGGCTTTTTCTATTATTTGACACTATGGATTGAGGCCCAGCCCGAAACTAAAGCAATGTCTGTCCATGGGAAAATGTATAAGTGTGCAATACTTTTCTAACAGATTGTTTCATAAGATCAAAGGTCTTATTGATTTGCTTTTACATTCACCATGTTTGGAGGAGGGTATGCTGATTATACTTAATCTTTGTGTAAAACCATAGTTAATGCTCCTTAAATTGGATTTAATTCAGAATAATAACACTAATACTTTCTTTAGAACTTTTTATTTTTTGAGGTTAATTGGACAGGTTGCTTTAACTAAAAAGCACCTATGGATATCCTCAAAACTTAATTAAATAGGACAAAGCTCTTCAGGTTCAATCTGGGATATGTTTCAGGTATTATGTTTCTAATAATTGGACATACTAGACTTTGTCACATTTTGTTGCAACATACATTAGTCGAAACGAATTTGTCTTAAAATGCATTAGTCGAAACAAATGAGTCCGTTGATGGAGTTGTGAAGAAGTCTTATACCGAGTCACATTCTGTTGTAACATACATAAGTCGATACAAATTTGTCTTAAAATGCATCGTTTTAAAGTTTTGGATGTCATAAATGGACTGTAGCAGTGTATGATATATATTTCAATGGTCATAACTTAATATAATGATATTATATATTATGACAATCTTTTAATGTTCAAGATTAAAATTAGTAAACTCCATCATTCATGTTTCTTATTCGCCAAATGTAGGATACAAATATCACAAACATATTTTGTATTAGTTAGGATTAATGTGTGTGTATATATATAGGACAAAGATCCGTTAGGAATCACCGTTTATTGCGATAACCGTGAGAACCAGTGTGAACACAAACAGTAATACCTAAAAAAATCTAAAAAACACCCAAAAATTTTTTTTTTATTTTTTACTATTTTTTATATAAAAATCGCTACTTTTAGTATTCAAAAAAAAAATTTTTTTTAAATTTTTTTTTTAAAAAAATTTTTTTTTTTGGCTACTAAAAGTAGCGATTTGAACATAAAAAATAGTAAAAAAATAAAAAAAAAATTTAGATTGTTTTATTTTTTTAGATTTTTTAGGTTTTTTGAGGGTTTAGTTTTTAGCATTTTAGCTTGGGGGGGGGGGGGGGTTAGGTTTTTTCTTTTTTTTTGGGGGGGGGGGGGGGTGGGTTTAGGTTTTTGGGGGTGGGGGTTAGGTTTTTTTTAGGGTTTTTTTAGCTATTTTAGGTTGTGTTCACATTGGTTCTCGCGGTTCTCGCAATAAAAGTGGTTCTCGCATGAACCTTACCCTATATATATATATATATAAATATATATATATATATATATATATGGGGCTGCTAGAATGAGAACCACCTCGAGTTGTAAGAACCGCGAGAACTACACCCCACGGAGCGCCGTTCGCCATGATTTTTTTTTTACAAGTAGATGTGTGTATTATAAACACAGCCGTAAAAAATCATGGCGAACGGCGCTCCGTGGGGTGTAGTTTTTTACACCACAAGTTTGGTGTTTTTTAATTTTTTTTCTTTTTTCTTTTTTTTTCACCAAATTTGTGGTGTAAAAAAACTACACCCCACGGAGCGCCGTTCGCTATGATTTTTTACGGCTGTGTTTATAATATACACATCTACTTGTAAAAAAAAATTATGGCGAACGGCGCTCCGTGGGGTGTAGTTCTCGCGGTTTTTACAACTCGAGGTGGTTCTCATTCTAGCGGCTCCCTATATATATATATATATATATATATATATATATATATATATATATATATATATCCAAATATCATGAAACAATTACAATAATCACCAACATACATATCAAATGGTAAATCAGCATGCATGCTTTAGTTCACATACAAATTCTTCGATATCTTTATCAGAGCTTCCACCTTCATTAACGGCTACTTTAGCCAATTCCCTCCATTTAGCCGCGTGCTTCCTGATTTACCATTGGATGTCGTAAATGGACTGTAGCAGTGTATGATATATATTTCAATGGTCATAACTTAATATAATGATATTATATATTATGACAGTCTTTTAATGTTCAAGATTAAAATTAGTAAACTCCATCATTCATGTTTCTTATTCGCCAAATCTAGGATACAAATATCACAAACATATTTTGTATTAGTTAGCATTAATATAGGGTGGACTTCTCTTAGGATCCCTACCCTATATGTATATATATATATATATATATATATATATATATATATATATATATATATCCAAATATCATGAAACAATTACAATAATCACCAACATACATATCAAATGGTAAATCAGCATGCATGCTTTAGTTCAGATACAAATTCTTCGATATCTTTATCAGAGCTTCCACCTTCATTAACGGCTACTTTAGCCAATTCCCTCCATTTAGCCGCGTTCTTCCTGGCTACTACTCCTATTTCTTCTTCCATAATCTTCTTTATACACGACACAAGATTTCCCCTTCTCACTATCCCGTTCTCATCAGCCTTAACTCTTACTCCAACACCCCAAATTTCATCTAGGCACTTGGCATTAGTAATTTGATCTGTCCATTGAGGCATTGCCACGACTGGGACTCCTATACTTAATGCTTCAATAGTCGAGTTAAACCCACAATGTGTAACAAAACATCCTACTGATTCGTGTGCTAGCACATCTAGTTGTGTACACCATGGCACAACTAACCCCTTTTCGGTTTTTAGTATGTCCACAAAATCTTTAGGGAGTTTATCCTCTTCTTTAGCCCTAATAACCCATAAGAAATTAACATTGCTATTGCTCAATCCCCATGCAATTTCTTCCATTTGTTCGGGTCTTAGTTTTGCACTGCTCCCGAATGATAGGTAAACGACTGATTTCTTTGGCTTATCATTTAGCCAATTTATGCATTCGTCTTGGTTTGCTTTGAAGAGACTGAACCCGTAATCTTTATCATCTTTAATTCGTTTGTCAAGGTACATTGATGGAATTGTTGGCCCGATTACCTTCAAGTTCCACATTTTTCTCATCCACTCTATTACCTAAGAAATCGAAATCGAATCATGTAGACCACACACTACAAATAGTTAATTCACTCATCTATTATTTCTAAAATTAATGTGTTTGTATAAAAAAAAGATTGATCGTTAAAAATATGTTTAAATAATGATCAACTTTTTTAATAAGTTGTTTTATTAAACCCATAACAAAAAAAAAAAAAAAAAAATCTTTTGACAGCCTGATTTTTGAGTTATTTGCTACTGACTGCAAATGTTTGTAAGACGCTGCTTCTATAATGTAGTCTCTCTAACAATATAATAGTCAACATTTGTAAAAACTTGAGTAAGCAATTTTGTTTATTTATTTATTTTTTATCTAAAATTTATTGAAATCCGAGTTGTACGTAAAAGAGCGACTTGCACTTTTCCTATGTGAAACTAAAAGCATCACAAATGCATGTGTTTGACTCACATATTCCTAGATGGAAGAGAGGGAGGACAATGAGACAAGCATGGTGGACATGGTAAGGAAAGACAGCAAGGTAATGTTTTTGGCTACGGACGGATGCACATCATTTATGGGGAGAGGTAGGAGAGAAGTGCGATGCACCCCAACTCTCTAAGGCTTAGGGGTGGTCCAACAAATTTAAAATAAAAATGTCGATCCTTTTAACCCATTTACAATTTGTTTAACCTACTTTTTTTTTATCATCAACTTGATGAATACATTTATTTCTTGATTAGGACCCAATAACCCGTTTTAAACATTTAGACGGAGGGGTTAATGGATCATGCATTACCAGGTGACACGATTTTGAGTGTGTAAGGGTAAAAGTAGATACTTTGACAGTAATAAATGTTCCCACTATTCACACACCTCCAAATCTTTATTTACACACCTTGTCATCTATACGACCAGTATAGTAGAAAGTCGAGGGATGATTTTTTTTTTTGTCGTTAGTCTATATGACTCGTGCAAGATTATACAGGTCATATAAATGTAAGTGTAGTAACCTACCAGGTAATGACTTTATCAATTCTGTGAAAAACTAAGTCCAAAGCAGAAGTCATAGTCCAAGATAAAACAGAAGAAAGAAGTTCCGAATTACTATTGGTTCCGAATTACTTGAGTATCACAAAACTATGGATTCCGAGTTAGTATTATTATTGTAATGTTTGTTTTCGAATTACTTGCAAACCTGAGAACTATGTTGTTCCAAGTTATTCAGTATGTTAGTAGTATTGGCGATCTGAGGTTTCTAGGGTTTTTCTGCGAGATTTCTTTTTTTGTTGGTTTCTTCGATTGAGCTTATGGAGTTCACTCCTAAGAGTGGTGTGTTCCTTGTTCCTCCTGATCCTCCACCTGTGACAGGTGTTGGCGGTTTGTTCGTGATGCCTGAGGGTTTGAAGGGGTTTTCTGATTCGGTGAAGGGTGCTTCTCTTTTGCCGGAGGTTGGTGTTGTTCAGAGCTCGTGTGGATTAGGTAATTCGTGTATGGAGGAGGCTGTAGAGGAACTGAAATCGGGTGTTAGGGTTTCTAGTGGTGGTCTGGTGATTGATAAAGGTATGTTTTCGTCTGTTTTTCTTTCTATGGCCGATTTTGATTATTTGAAGAGTGTTTTGGGTGTAAATTGGAAACAAAGATTGTTCAATGAAAAACTTATGTTTAGTAACTCAGATCTGAAGGTTTCGTTTAGTGTTGATTCAGATCTGACTGAGAATGGGGATTCTAATAGGGTTAATATTCTTTTGGAAGGGAAGGACATTCATGAGTGTCCTAGTGAGTTGTTTTCTGGTAAGTTTGGTTCTGTGCTTGAATTGTTAACTAAAATTGATAAGATAAAGGGTGGGGTGGACAGTTTTGTGGATAAATGGGTTTTGGATGATTCGATTATGAAGGATGGAGGGGGTAGAGGTAAGGTTTCTCAGATTGATGCCTCTGTGAATGTGTTTGATGTTAATTCTTCTGTTGGGTTTGTTATGATGGATAAGCGGAAGAAAAGGTCAGTTAGGAATGAGGGATTGCAGGTGAAAGCCTTTAAGGCTATGTGGGGTGATAATGCTGCTGTTAAAATTCTGTTGGATGAGGATGTTGGTAGTAAGTATGATGTATTACCAGATGGTGCCTGTGCTTTGGAGATGGCTAAGAGCTTGGCTAATGTGGGATGTAAAGGGGTTTGTAAGGATAAATTGTGGAAGAAGGTGCAGAAGGGGGGTTTTAATGATGATGCTAGGAGGTTTAAGTTTTCTGCTACTGCCTTAAACTTCTCGTTTTCTCCTGGGTCAAATGATGGTAAGAAGAAGGTGGTTATGCCTGTTTTCTGTAAAGAGGAGGGAAATGGGTTTAGTGGGGGTGACATGGGAAAGTTTGTTGATAAAGGTTTGAAGGTTGGAGGAAGGAAGAGTATAAAGAAAGAGTCTATGAAAAAGCTTATTCAGAAGAAGGTGGCTGAGTTGGAGCCTTATAAGGTGACAAAGGCTGATATGCCTTTTATTAACAGTTTGAAACCTGCTATGAAGTCTTTTATGTCCTCTGTGGCGCTGAAAGATAATGTGGTGTTTACTGCAACTAAGAATGAAGAGAAGAGGTTGGTAAAGGAGAAGGAAGTAGTGTCTTATGCTAATACTGTTAGGGGTCCGAAGTCTGTTATTGAGGAGAAAATTCAATATTATCCTCCGAAAGTGTTAGAGAATGGGGATGTTGTGGCTGTAATTAGTCCGGAGAAGATAGCTGAAGCTAAGAAGATGTATAGTGCTTATCTATATGGGTATTTCATTGGAAAGGATCTGCCGTTAGGTATGGTCAGGTTTCATTTAAGTAGAATGTGGAAACAGTTTGGTATTATGCAGATATCTTCGAATGATAAAGGGATTTTTTCTTTAAATTCTGAAGTGAGGAAGGTATGGTGGCTGCGATTGATAAGGGGCCCTGGTTAGTGAATGATGTTCCATTGTGTTTGAAGAAATGGGAGGCAGGTATGACTTTGGAGAAATCTGAACCGTTTAAAATTCCGTTGTGGATTACTATTCCAAATTTACCCCTGGAATTGTGGAATACTGTTAGTATTTGTAGTATGCTTAGCTGTGTTGGGTATCCTCTTTTGTTTGATAAAGTCACTTCTGAGAGATGTGGGATTGCTGAAGGGCCTCCAGGTTTTGCTAGAGTTCTGGTGGAAGTTGTTCTGGTGGAAGTTGATGCTGATGCTGATACAGTTTTGCCTGAATTCGTTAAGGCTTATTATCCTGAGGAGGGTGAACATCCAGCCTATGTTAAAGACATTAGAATTGAATATCAGTTGAAGGTAAAGAAGTGTTCTGAATGTAGAGTATTTGGGCACGATTTTGAGTCGTGTGGTAAGAGAATTCTGTCGGAAGAGGAAGTTAGGGAGAAATCCCAGAAGTTGATTGATGATATTAAAGCTGCGAATGCTAATAACTTTCCTGTTTCGGGAGTGGGTGTTAATGGTTTTGCTACTATGGGTAGGAAGAATAAAGTGTTGAGGAATTATGATGGCATGAAATATTATAACCAAGGCAGAAATATGAATGTTAAGAAGGTGCAGAATTCAGGGAATGGTATGGGTACTTCGGTTGGGGCTGGAACCTCTGATACTAAAAATGATAAGGGAGAGATCATTGAGCAGAGAGGTGAAGGAGTGACTATAAAAAGTGCTGGTAATATTAAAAGGGGCTCGAAAAATCCAAAGCAGATGTACAGGCCTGTTGTTAAAGGCCCTAAAGTGACTAACAAGGGTGAGACTAAGGTGGAGAGTATTGTGAAGGTTTCTAATAGTTTTGAGGTATTAAGTGGGGAAGTGGATGAAATAGTATCTGGGGGCAGTGAAGTGAAGGGAAGTATTGATGTGAAGTCTGGATTGAAGGAAGAGAAGGCGAGTGATATGGGAGGAATTAGTAGAGAGAAGGAAGTATTTCAGAATAGTTCGGGAAAAGAAGATCAAAGGTGTGGGATGGATGTGGATGCTAATGATCAGATAGCCAAAGAAGTGGAAATGAAGGAAACCAGTGATTGCTTAGCTGATAATATTTCTACTAGTGTGAATTATAAAGCTGGATATTTCAAAATGAATGATTTGCAATTCAATGAAGTGGCTTGTTATATTCTTAAAAAGGAGTGTCCTCCTTTAGAAGTTTTGAGCAAGTGGAATGTGGGGCAAAAGAAGGTTTTTCAGGAGCAGTGGGATGTTTTGCAGTTTGAGAAGATAGTTAATGCCTGTGATGTTGAGTCAGAAGGGGATGAAACGGCTGTTTTTATGAAGAATGATGGTGGTGAGGATACTCGTGTCTTGGGTAATCCTCTAGAGAAGGCTGGTTTGAAATGAAGATGCAAGTCTTAACTTGGAATGTGAGAGGGTTGGGTAGTTTTGGGCATCAGTCTCAAGTTAGAAGGCTCTTGAAAGATAATAAAAGTAGTGTTTGTGGTTTATTAGAGACGCATATTGGGTATAGCAAATTGCAGGAGGTTTGTAATAAAATTAATAAGAGATGGATGTGGTTCTCAAATACTGATAAGTGCTAGAACTGGGTTAGAATTGTTGTGGGATGGGTTCCTAATGTGGTGGATGTGAAGGTGGTGGAGTACTCTGATCAGGTGATTCATTGTGAGATCAATAATGTATATAATAAGGAGCAGTTCTTATGTTCCTTTATGTATGGGCATGCTAATACTGCTAACAGGAGGCCGTTGTGGGCTGATCTGGTTAGGTATGGTTTGAAAGTACAGCATAAACCTTGGACTCTTATTGGAGATTTTAATGCTATCTTAAAAGCTGGTGAGAAGAATATGGTGCAGTCGGGTACTAATTATGGGATGGTGGATTTTAGAGA
Organism: Helianthus annuus; assembly: GCF_002127325.2. Taxonomy (NCBI): domain Eukaryota; kingdom Viridiplantae; phylum Streptophyta; class Magnoliopsida; order Asterales; family Asteraceae; genus Helianthus; species Helianthus annuus. The sequence goes on along the minus strand of NC_035441.2, from coordinate 7,910,870 downwards.
ATGTGTGGCTGAATTGAGTGTTCTGGATATTTCTAGTACGGGGTTCTTTTATACGTGGAATCAGAAACATGGGAAGAGGCATAGTATCATGGAAAAGCTTGATAGAGCTATGGGAAATCAGTGTTTTGTTGATAAATTTCCTGCTGTGTTTGCAAAGTTTCTTCCGTTTTATACGTCGGATCATTCTCCCGTGTCTGTTATTTTTCCGGAAGTGGGGAAGGCTGTTGTGAAACCTTTTAAGTTTTGGAATTTTCTTACTTCGAAAGAGGAATTTCTACCCATTGTTAGAGATGGATGGGGTAGGAGATTTGAAGGTCATAAGATGTTTGTGGTGATTTCTAAATTAAAGGCTTTGAAAAAACCTTTAAGAAAGCTGAGTTATAAACAGGGAACCTGCATAGTAAAGTTGAGTTTCTAAGATGTGAGCTTGAAAGAATTCAATTGGATGTTACTATTGATCCTTTTAATGAGGAGTTAAGAAATGAGGAGGCTGCTTATGTGAATGCTTATAAAGATGCTTTACTGGATGAAGAATATTTGTTGAAGTAGAAATCTAGAATGCATTGGCTTAAGGTGGGAGATCAGAACACAAAGTATTTTTATCAATCTGTTAAATATAGAGAGAGTAGAAATCGTATTAATGTTATTTCTGATATGGAGGGTGTGGAATATGATAGTCAGAATGTTGGGAATGCTTTTGTTAAGCATTTCAAGGGAATCATGGGTGTTAAATCTGCGGTGGAACCTTTAAATGATCCGGATTCGTTGTTTATTAACAAACTGACGGCAAGTGATGCTTTGAGTATGGTTAGTAAAGTGACTAGTGAGGAAGTCAAGCTTGCTATGTTTCAGATAAGTGATGAGAAAGCGCCTGGGCCTGATGGGTTTTCTGCTAAATTCTTTAAAAGTGCCTGGGATATTGTGGGGACGGAAGTTACTGCTGCGGTTATTGAATTTTTTGAGAATGGTAAGCTGCTGAAAGAATTGAATGCCACTGTTCTATCTTTGATACTTAAAGTGAAGGCCCCAAAGGCTGTTAATGAGTTTAGGCCAATTGCCTATTGCAATGTTCTTTACAAATGCATTAGTAAAGTCATTTGTAAAAGGTTGAAAGGGTGTTTAGGGAATTTGGTCAGCTGCAATCAGAGTACATTTGTGCCCGGAAGATTAATCAGTGGTAAGATTTTATTGTCCCAAGAACTTGTTAAGGGTTATGATTGGGCTATGGGTCATCCGGGAGTGGCTTTAAAAATTGATTTACATAAGGCATATGATTCGGTGAGTCATAGTTTTCTTGAAGATTGCTTGGTGCACTTTGGGTTTCATGAGAAGTTTATTGGCTGGATTATGACATGTATGTCTCCTGTTTCTTATTCTATTTCTGTCAATGGAAATATGTTTGGTTTCTTTAAAGGGGAGAAAGGGTTTAGACAGGGTGATCCTATGTCACCGTATTTGTTTATTCTTGTGATGGAGGTTCTGAATCTTATTCTTAGCAGAAATATAAATAGATATGAGAAATTTGTTTACCATTGGAGATGTGGTAAGTTAAAATTGACACATCTGTGTTTTGCTGATGACCTTGTCATATTCTGTGGGGCTGATAGAGGATCTATTGACGTTATTAAACAAGCTTTGAATGAATTCAGTGTGGTGTCTGGCCTTATTCCAAATATGGGGAAGAGTGAGATTATATGTGGTAATGTGAAGGAGGACTTAAAGGCTGAAATTTTGGGGGCTTTACCTTTCAGGGTTGGTGAATTTCCTATGAAGTACTTGGGGGTCCCTTTGTCTTCTAAAAAGTTGTTTCAAAAAGACTGCAGGTTGCTGATTGATAAGGTGAAGAATAGAATTTCTGACTGGAGGGTGAAATTTTTGTCATATGCGGGGAGGGTTCAATTAATTAAATCTGTTTTGTCTTCTTTAACTGTATATTGGTTGAGCCTCCTTATATTGCCTTATAATGTCTCGGAGGATATTGAAAGGCTGATCAGGGGTTTTCTATGGAATCAAGGAGTGGGGAGGAGAGGTATTGCAAGAGTGAGTTGGGAGGATATTTGTTATCCTAAGTGTCAAGGGGGTTTGGGGGTTGCTTCTCTTAAAAATCAGAACATTGCTCTTATGTCTAAACATATTTGGAATCTGGTTTCTAATAAAGATTCCATTTGGGTTAGATGGGTTAAAGCTTATAAATTGAAGGGGAGGAGCTTTTGGGATACTAATGAGACCCGGTTTGACTCGTGGAGCTGTGGGCAGTTGCTGCAAATAAGAAACAAGGTTATGGGCAATTTTGTCACTAAGGTTGGTAATGGGGAAAATGTGTTTGCTTGGTATGATAATTGGATGGGGAAGGGTATGTTGGTTGATTTGATTAATAGGAGAGATATTAAAGAAGCTGGATTTGATTTTAAAACCAAATTGGCTTATATTTATGATGGGAAGGTCTGGAAGGTCCCTGAAGAGTGGCATGAAAAGTATCCGTGGTTGGTTAAGTATAATATTCAGACTTTTAATAAGGAAGTCATTGATAATGTTCTTTGGAAGGGGGAGGATGGAAAGGTGGATGAGTATGCTGTGAAAAGGGTGTATAGAAGCTTATGTGTGGTTGGGGAGGTGGTAAAATGGGGAGATTTTGTGTGGTTCAGCCAGTGCATTCCGAGGCATGCCTTTGTCACCTGGATGGCGTTTAAATTTCGTTTACTGACCCATGATAGAATGATAAAATGGGGATGTGGTGGAGAGTATAAAAGTGAATTTTGTAATAGAGTGCCGGATAGCCATCAACATTTATTCTTTTGATGTGAGTATACTAGGGCTGTTTGGGAAAGAGTTAGAATTCGAGCCAGGTTGTTGAATGCTCCGAATGATTGGGTTAATTTTGTGCAGTTCGTGGAAAGCAGAAAGTTTGGTAAATCTGTGTGGCATGTCATTCAGAAGTTGGTTGTAGTTGGTACTGTTTATTTTATTTGGCAGGAACGTAATTGTTGTCATTTTGAGAACAATAGAAGATCTGTGCAGCAGGTTAGTGATTTGATTATGAATAGTGTGAGGAATAGGCTGCTGGGTTTAGTATGGAAGAATAATAGTAGTGTTGCTGAAGCTGCTGTGGAGTGGAATGTTGAATTGATTAAGGACAGGGGTATTTCTGGTATTTCATGAGTTATGAGATATGATGGGTATTTAGCTATTAGCGTTTGGGGTGGGTTGGTGATCAGTTAGTTTCTTGCTATTTTATTAGTTTTTGTTTGAGTTTTGATTGTATGCATAAGATGGTGCAGGGTATAGTGGTGGTGTGGTGGTTATGTTTTGGTTGGGGCAAAATGTGGTTTTTTGAGAGGTGGTACTTTATCGATCCGGGTATTTTGTTAATTGGTGACAGTTGGTTATATGATGGGAAAGTGGAGTCTGTGGGGAGGGATATCGTGTTGGGAAAGGATGAGGATGGGATGGTTGCGGATCGGAGGAATAGGGAGTGGTGGGATGCTGCTGGGAAGGGAGTGTTAAGTTTGTTGGTTGCTGCTTGGAGAAATGAAGAAGGGATGGCTATTTGGTTAGCTGCTGGAATGAAGACTATGTTATGTTATTTTGATTTGATTATTATAGTGTGCTTGTATAGGTTCTTTCTGATTGATTGTTTGCGTGTGGTTTTGTTTTGTTTGCAGGTTATGTTTTTGTTGGATTGTATAGTATGGGCGGGGGGCCGAGATTTTTGTCCCATTTTGTTAGGCCCCTCGTCGATAGGGGTGGTGAGTTCCTTGGGTTGCATGTCCCGGGAACCTAAACTCCTTTAGGTGTAAATATTTTTTTGTTATTAATAAAATTTACCGGAGGTGCCGCCCTCCTTTACCAAAAAAAAAGTATGTCAGTAGTATTAGAAGTGTTCAGAGGTTTGTTTACCTCTGAACCTTAGTCCGTAGTATAGGTGATACTCCGGAATATAATGTTAGTTACGGATTAAGTTAGTCAGCCTATATATATAACTATGTGATGTAAGTAAAGCGACTTTTGAAGAGTTCTAAGTGAACAAATGTTATAGAGAGAGAACTTAGAGAGAGAAAGTGTGATTTAGATCTTAGTGATCTCAACCAGCTTGTAGAGGATGTGTACTCTTTCGGTATGTAGTCTATGTCGATTGTATTATAATGAACGAGTTTCTTCTACACTTTCTTCTATCTCGTTTTATGTCTTGATCAAGTGCAATGTTTCGGTGTTTGTCATCAATGTACAGGGTCAAGGTGACATAACAATAAATAATATACGAACCATATAACCTTATACGAGCCACACTATAATCTTCGATGAGATTTTCAGCTTTCTCAGACTTTATACATGTCGTATAACCTTATACGCCCCGTATAGATTTATTTATTTTTAATTACTTTAATAAATCTAAAACGAAAATGTAGAAAGATTTTTTATTAAGGTACGAGTTTCTTCAAAAGTTTTTATTAAGATACGAGTTATTAACGATTTTACTTTATTGAAAAAGTTATAACAACTTTTTATTAACGAGTTTAGCCGATTTAATTGCGTTAGACGTTGAATTATTAAGATACGAGTTTGTAATATGCCGTAGATTATATTACGATCCATGTTTAACAATCAGGATACAACTAAACAATCAAATCCTTAAGATAAATATTACAATAAGAATCATCAAAATAAAATAAGATAATCATTTTCAGTAATATTTACAATGTTTCAAATCAAAATACAACCAAAGGAAAATACAATACTCGCCACTACTACGGCGGTGAACTTGGTGGCGGTTGATCATTTGCATCATCTGGTCCGTGTCCGACATCCACTTAAGCTGATTAACTACTTGGGCTATCTAAGTAACTTGATGTCCTACCTGAGCCTTGACTGGTACCAACCACTCCTCATACCCTGCTGGAGCCACCAGACGTGGTCTCATGCTGCGTCGCTCATATGGTCCTCTGCCCTTTCGCCTATTCCCCTCGCCTCCACCCTCCTACTCCTCACCCGCTGGAGATTGCTGCCAATCGGTGCATCCCTGGTCATACGACCATACAATCTGAGTTCCTACCTCGACGGCGATCCCCAGCTCGACCGCTGTCTCACGGCCTACGGGGTCCAGCAGATGGGACATGGACAAATCGTGAGCCCTGAGGCGGCAACCCAGACATTACTGGATGTGTTAGTCGCCATAGGGAGTGATGTAGGGTTGTTGTTTATGCACACACTTAGGCAACAGATGTTCGTGGACGAGCATCATCTGTCCACGATGCAGTCGGTCAGCCTTATGTATGACCCGTTGCACCGATATATACTTCGGTGTATCATGGTTACAATAGTTGCGCGGGGGAATTGCAGGGAGAGGGTCACACAGAATGGCCGACTTTTTCTACACAATATAAGTCGTCACTAGTGGAAGGGCTAATTTGGCATATAAGTTCGTCGTTTACTTTATTAAGAATCCGTTTCGTTGGACTGCAACCCACATGGTCTGCGGGGGCCTCATCACCGGGTTGGCAAAGTTTTTCCACATTTGGGTCCCGGACTAGCTCACAATATGTCGGTGTCTCATTTGTTCGACCCCGTATGTCGTTCGACGACGATCGTGATAGGGATCGCTTCTGAGGTGGTTACTCATATTGTATACTCGTATGAACAGGGACGCACCGTTTGGTAGCCACCGTCGACATGTGAGGAGCAGGTGGGTCGGGGCGAGGGTATGTGGCACGTGAGTGGGGGGTGGGGGCGAGAGGGCGGAGGTGGCTCCTCATATGGGTGACAAATCATATGAGCGACGCAGCATGAGACCATGTCTGGTGGCTCCAACAAGGAATGCGGAGAGGTTGGTACGGGTCGAGGCTCATGCCTAGGTGTAGTTACTAAGATGGTCCAGGTAGTTAGTCAGCTTAAGTGGATGTCGGACACGATGGTAGCGCATCTGACTGCTGCCGTCGTGCCAATCTCTGCACGACCAGATGTTGCACATCCACCAAGAGAAGCACCACTATCACCACCAGGTTCGCCGCTGCAATAGCGACAAGTATTGTATTTTCCTCTTGTTGTATTTTGATTTGAAACCTTGGAAATATTGTTGAAAATGTATATCTTATTTTTTTATGATTGTTATCGTAATGTTTATCTTCTGTATTTGATTGTTTAGTTGTATCTTGATTCTTAAACGTGAATGGTAATACAATCGACGGCGTATTACAAAGTTGTGTCTTAATAATTCAACGCTTAACACAATTATTCCAGCTATACTCGTTAATAAAAACTCGTTATACGTGTTTCATTAAAGTAAAATCGTTAATAAGCTCGTATCTTAACGAAATAGACGCGTATCTTAATAATAACTAGTTTTTTTATATCGCGCGTTGCGGCGAAACCGAGCAAATGGTAATGTAAAACAAACGTGATTTGAAAATAAAGCATATTGTTTAGAAATTCAAACCATTAGAACGATTTAGTTTATTATCGTACCGTACCGTTTTATGATACCAAATAAATATACTTTATTTTGAGTATAACTTCGTTTTTAACAAAACTTATGACAGAATTTCAGGGAAAGAAATCAAGCACAAGTACGTACTTAAGTTTTTAGAAAAAAGTTATAAACGTAAATTATTAAAGAAGTATCAAATTAATAGATAAATTAATATATGTTAAAAAAGGAAAAAAAAACAATTATTAAAAGAAGGTAAAGGAAATATATGTTAAAAAAAGAAAAATATATTATTAAAAGTAAATATAATAATAAACTATTATAATATATTAAATTATAAAATAATAAAAAACAATATATTATTATAAAAATAAAGTTACTATTCATCGACCCTCTTCAACAATATATATATAGGAAGGCTATGATTGAGACACCGGGGCGTGAGAACTAAAAGACTCCGCGCTATAGGACGATGCTAAGGCGACTCCTTCCGGTCTTGGCTTTATCGGGTTGAGACCCCGATCAAAGCCTGCCGGTAGCGACGATCTGCGATGGAAAGTGGAGTTAAGAGGTGAATGGGTTTTGTGTTCCACAACCCATTTCCCCTCTCAAACTCTCCCCTTTCAGGAGCTGCATCAGAGCAGGAGGCCCTCGGCATGATGCCTTGAGAAGACATCATGCCGTACTGTACAGGGAAGAAATCGCGCGTATGCGCGTGTACACACGTACACGCACACATGACGTGCACACGCACAAACAAACAAACACTGATTGTATGGCCACTGTAGGCCCTTAAAACACCTGTTGAGCTACCTTCATGAGTATTTACCCATTTCAATCTACAAAATAGCTTCTCTGTACAGATATTTTAAAACAACCCATGAAAACAGTAACAGCAGGACAAACAAAGCACTAACAGCAAGACAAACCATCAAGACAAACAAAGCACCAACAGCAGGACAAAAAATAAATACATCTAACATTGCTTTTATAACAACACCGTCCCGTTATCGATCGGGATACCCATCAGGGCATCCCTCTCTTGCCGGTTGAATAGATCGGGGTGCTTGAGGCACCCCTTGCTAGTTATTTTTTCATTTCCTCACCATCCCGTTATCGATCGGGATACCTATCGGGGCATCCCTCTCTTGCTAGTCCGGCCGGAGATGGGGTTCCTAGTCCGGCCTAAAAAGAGTAAACTCAAATGAAAACCACTTTTATTGTGAAAACTCGAAAACTAACTAAAAAAAGCTTAAAAAACACACAAAATTTTTTTTTTCAATTTTTTTTTATAAAAATCGCTGGTTTTTATATATGAAAAAAAACGTTTTTTTAAAAAAAAAAACTTAGTAGTACACATGTGTAATAATACACATGTGTAGTACACATACACATGTGTTCTACACAATTTTTTTTTTTTTTGAAAATTTTTTTTATATAAAAAAACCTGCGAAAATTGTTATGCAAAAAAAATAAAACAAAAAATTTTGGTATGTTTTTTTGGCTTTTTAAGTTAGTTTTCGAGTTTTCACAATAACTAGTGGTTTTCATTTGAACCTCCCTCTATATATATATATATATATATATATATATATATATATATATATATATATATATATATATATATATATATATATATATATATATATATATATATATATATATATATATATATATATAGGGGGCTGCAAGAATGAGAACCACCTCGAGTTGTAAGAACCGCGAGAACTACACCCCACGGGTGGGCGTTCACCATGATTTTTTTTTTACAACTAGATGTGTGTATTATAAACACAGCCGTAAAAAAAAAAAAATTTAAACGTCGCGACCGAGGGGGTAGTTTTTTACACCACAAGTTTGGTGTTTTTAATTTTTTTTCTTTTTTCTTTTTTTTTTTCACCAAACTTGTGGTGTAAAAAACTACCCCCTCGGCCATGACGTTTAAAATTTTTTTTACGGCTGTGTTTATAATACACACATCTAGTTGTAAAAGTAGTTACAAAGCGTTATAAATCTATACCGGTCATGTAGAGTTATGCGAATTGTATAAAGTTTTCAAAACCTCAAAATCTCACCAAAAATCAAAATGTGGCTCGCATAAGATTATATGAGTCGTATAATACAACGCATATAATCTTATATAAGTTGTATACAGTAATGACAAAGAAAACATTCTCTAATTTTCTGGTTGTATATCATTTATCCATACAACACATATAAAGCTATACGAGTTATATGAATTTCTCTTTGTATATCCTTTATCCATACGAAAGATATAAAGCTATACGACTTATATGAATTAAATTGTATAAATAAGGATTTGGGGTTATGTCCTAAAAATATAAGCTTTTACAATTCAATTTGAGCCAAACCAGGGTAAATAATGATTTGGGGGGATATGTCCTAAGGCCACCCGGGTGGTCAGTGATGGAGGTACCATTACTCGTGAAAGTATAACGCACACCGCCGCTACTATACTTCATCACGCGTGCAATTTATAACGCGTCAACCATATCACGCGTGAACAATTTGTTTTAAATTCAGTTTTGTTTTGTTTTTTTTAATGATTTTGATAGTGTGTGGTGAGTGATGGCATTTCCACTAAAAACCTTCACTAGTGATGGAATAAAGCTCGATGACATGGATGAAATTGATTGGGTGTTGTGAGTGATGAGTGAGTGGTGAGTGATGACCACCCCTACCCCTAAATATAAATATAAGCTTTTAGACCATGCGCAGTCGTTGGAGTGAATAATGCCCCACCCTAGGGCGTTTTGCGCCACGTGTAATCCTACTCATCAAATGGGCGTTATTTACAAAGGGGCGTAGTGGTGATAACACCCAATAATGCCCCGTCAATCATTACACACTCATTAAATTTATTTTAATTAAAACTAAATAAATTTCATTAAATAAAAAATATTACATTCTAAAAGAACGGAATTAATAAAAATAAACCGAAACAAATAAAAAAACAAAAGAAATAAATTAAAAAAAAAACGAATCAAAGCTAGAGATTGTCTTTTTACATGTCATGTAGGTTGAAGGTCGGTTGGGATTGCGTGGTGTTCGGCCGATACGCGTTGGGGTTAACGGGTCTCGAAGGCATACCAAATGGAGGTCAGAAGGGATTCATGATTGTGGGTGAAAAGTGAAGAAGTTTTTATAAAATTATAGAGAAGAGGTGAAAAATTTATAAAAATGGAATGAAAAGTAGGGATTATATAGTGTTTAAAGTTAAAAAAAAAATATTAAATTATTTTACCATTTGACAACGGTCAAAAACCTCAAAGAACACAAAATTTCAAACAGGCGAAGGCGTGGAAAATCCAACGCCAAAACCCAATTTTTCAAAAAAAAAAAAAGCCCATCGGCCATAAGTGGGCGTGTTTGGCTGGGAAAACGCCGAGATTTTGTCGTGTACGGGTGGTCTTAGACCAAGGGTGTGGGGTCCCCCCCCCCCCCGGTCTCGGCTCGTCCCCTCCGTTGCACACCGCCCCCTCGGGCTCGTGCGTCTCAAACGGTGGAATCAAGACGTTGGTGACTAGGTGTTTGGTTGGCTGATGGTTGATTTTGGACCACCACATAGAGAGATAGAGAGAGTTATTTTTTTTAATTATTTAATTAAATAAAATAAAATAATAATAAAAAAGGGACGAAAGACTATCCTCCACACCCTTGGATAGTCTTCAAAGGGATGGTCATTCACCCATGGTGATGTGACGCCTATGTAACGGAGGTAGTCCCCAATAAGACTAAGGTGCTGTTTGTTTTTTCTGCGGACCACATCTGCAGGCATCTGCAGGAGAAGAGGTGGACCAAATGTCTGTAGTCTGCAAGGAGAAGTAGGTTTGTTTTTTTTATTCTACAAAAAGATCTTCTCAACACACACAAACACACACTTTGCACACACAACATCTGTCTGATCTCTCTCTCCCTCCCTCTACCACCACAACCACCGGCCACCTCCACCACCACAACCAACCACCACCACTTCAGCCACCACCCAACCGAAACCCTAATTTCACCACAACCAAGCACCACCGCTTCAACCGCCGTCAACCACCTCCACCGAAACCCTAATTTCACCATCTTCAAACCTAGTCGATTTGGGGGTTTCTGAAGAGAGAGAGAGATCGAGGGAGGAGAGAGATCCAGAGAGAGAGAGAGTCCGAGGAGAGAGAGACGACGGTGTATACGGCGGCAGTAGTGGTGCGGCTGTATCGGTTATGGCGGTGGTTGTGGTTCCTGTGACAACGGCGGTGATGATGAAGATGATCGATGAAGATGTTGATGAGATGATGATGATGATGATCGATGATGATGATGACGATGATGTTCGATGATGATGATGATAACAGATGATGAAGGCGATTTTGATGGTGGAGGTGACTGGGGGTGTCGGGTGGAGGAGATGGGTGAACGTGGGGGTGGCGGTGGTGGCGGAGATGTGGTGGTGGGGATGTGGGGGTGGAGGTTTGGAAGAAGAGGTAAAGGTCAGTGCCAAGAAGACTTGGGTCAATGTCTGTGCCAAGTAGAGGTCTCGCAGACCTTTCTTAACGAAAGGTCTGCGAGAAAACAAACAAGCTGCAGACATGAAACATCTGCGCACGTCTGCACAACACAGACATAAGTAGCCAGAAGTGCTTCTGGCAAAAAAAAAAAAAAAAAAAAAAAAAAAAAAAAAAAAAAAAAAAACAAACAAACACCACCTAAATAAACCCCAACCCAACCCATGGTCTTAGGGTATATAGGGCTCTCTCGGGGAGGGGGATCGGTGACCCAATTCACCGTTCGGGAACACCGCCGCCATCGGTGCGGGGAGGGGGATCGGGGAGGTTTCACCGGAAAAGGAGAGAGGAGATGGTGGGGCCACCCTTATTTTCAACCAATCAATTATTTTCCTTTTTTTTTAATAAAAAAAACAAGTCACCTAAGATGGAAGTGCCACCATCAAATTGGGGTGTGAGAGAAGTTTAAGAGGGGAGTTGACGTGGCATAACCTGATTGGGTGTGCGTAAGAGAGGGGACTTCCCTAAGAGGGGAGTGCCCCTCTCACCCTTATAATTCAATTCGAGCCAAACCACTATCCAATATCCTGACACCCTAGTGGATAGCTATAAAAATGTAGACTCATTTGTCGGTTTCTTAAAAACTTGATGAGCATTGAATGTAGTCACTTGTTTGACTTTAACGAATTGTAAACATTCATATCAATCTAATAACTAGATTCTTGCCATATGCCGCGCGTTGCGGCGGCAACGACTTAGTTGTTTATAGCTAAGGACACGTTATGTGATGCGTTAATTATATGAAAACGTGTGTTTCCATGTATACGATCTAACTCAGTGTAACCTATATAAACATTGTAGTTACAAAAGAAACATAACTGAACCCGGGGTGGTTGGTTTAGTGAGGGTTCCACATAACCACTACATCATCCTTATATTTGAATCAAGACCTAGCAACATCAACAATCAGTGACTCGAATTTATACTGTCGAATGACCAGAGTTCAGACTCGTTTCCAAACATAATTTACGTCAAAACATAGACCAACCAAAATCGTATGCAAAAATAAGCATGAAAACGTATTATACTTAACCAGAGTTGTTTCCGAAAAAATTTATGTCGAAACATGAATTTATATAAACTGAAACATGAATTTATAGCCACCCATAAAAATAAACATGAAACGCATTATATTGACCCGACTTGTTTTCGAAAAAAATACGTGAGAAAAGTTGCGTCGAAACGTGAACTTATAATGACACACTTAAAAATAACAATGTGAAAATATAGTTTTTTTTTTTTTTTTATTTTAAGCTAAACAATGAAAAAACGAATTAGAAAGTGGATAGTTGTACACGAAAAACAAACATCTACATACAAACCTACATATATTTATATATATATATATATATCATATTTATTATATGCATGTATATATAGAAAAAGAAAAGATAAATAAAGAAATGTATATTGGAAAAGGAAAAATAAAGAATCAAAATGAAAATAAAAAATAGAGAAGGGAAAAAAAGTTTAGAACACCTAGTGAATAAAAAATAAAAAAACAATGGAACAGAAAAACAAAATAAATACTGAGACTATTAAATGAAAAAAATACCACAAAAAAAGTAATGGAAAGGAATCGAACCTGGATCTATGTGATACAACAACAAACACTTAACCAATTCAATCAAATCTCATTTTGTTAACAACTTTCAGGTTACGATAATATATAAAAGAATGGGTCGGTGGCTTTGATGTGACAGCCACCGACCATTCTTTTTAAGACTATACTAGTAATATGACTCGCGCGCGTTGCGGCGTGGGTACTTCGTAAACGTCAAATAAATTAGTCCAAGCGTTATGCATATGATTGAACTCAGTTTAACCTATATAAGCATCGCGGTTGGATCAAACGTAAAGTAAATTGAATTTATACCATACAATCATAAGATATTATATGTGGCCTGACTAACTCAAATACCGTCAAGTCAAAACGAATATGTGACTTGAATCATACGTAGGAATTGTACAAAATAAAGCACCTAAGTGTACACCAAGTTAACGTCGAAATGTAGACAAAATCGAACTTATAGGGAAAAGTATACGAAATTTGTGTCGAAATGTAGACAAACTCGAATATTGTACTGACTATGCGACATGATTATATATAGATTATTAGCGACCCTTTACATTAAAACGTAGGCCAAGTCGAATTTAATCGATGAATCAAAATGTATTATATTTGACCCGATTGTTTTTAAACAAAAGTTACGCCGACACGTACATAGAAAGTATGCTCGAAAACGTATTATAATTGAAAACAAAATTTACTTGGAAATGTGGACCAACTTGAATTTATATTGTCAAATCAAGACGTATTATATTTGACCTGAATAGTTTCTGAGCAAAACTAACATCGAAACATACATAAAAAGTAAGCACAAAAACATATTATATTTTATCCGACTTGTTTTCAAACAATTATTTTCATCGAAGCGTAGACCAACACATTTTTATACCAACACATACATAAAAATAAGCACACAACAATGTTTTTTAAGTTAATGACCGGATGTATTAAGAAAAAAAAACAGAAGATATAAACTCTCGATGGGGTAAAAATAATATTAAAGGATTGAAAATTACATTACCTAAACTAAAGAACCTAAAAAGGATGAAAATTAAAGTTGAAAAACCTGGATGTCAAAAAGGAATGTCTAAAGGGTAAAATGAATTTTAAGAAAACTTGAGGGTTTAAAAGAGGAATGTCCACCGACATTCCTCTTTAAGATTATATAAATAAATATTAGCAGAAAAATAAAATAAAATAGAAGAAGCAAAAGCAAAACACACCTCTTTCTCTAGTTGATAGAAACTAGTTGTGAACACCCACCGTGCTTCATCAATATTAACGAACTGACTAAACACAGTCTGAGACCATCCAGGGTACGCTCCATGATCACGCACAAACGACGGCGTTTCCCACCGTTCAAGCTGTGGCAACCCAGGAACCAAAACAGGTGCATTTTCACCAAGTGGCAAAGAGATCAAACCCTTATGAACATGATAATATATGCTGTTTACACCACAAGCTTGAGTGAAAAACGAACCAGCATTTATTCCAAACTCCTTGGCCACATCCAAAGCCCAAATGATCATGGAATCATAAATGATTGCATCAATCTTGTTTCCTTCATTTTGAAGGTTCTTGATGAGATCAGCTAGTGATTTTGAGCCAGTTTCTTTGAATGTTTTGAGGTAGGATTCTGCGCTTTGGGCACTCGAGTAACCGCCTTCATCGAAACCGTCGGAAATGGCTTTGATTTCGATGGGGTTAGTGGTGGTGTTGTGGGGGAGGGTGGAGTTGAATTGGTAGATGGTTGTGACAAGGGTTGGTTTGACACCTTTGGAGAGTAAGCGTTTGCCGAATTGGATGATGGGGTTTATGTGGCCTTGTGAAGGGTAGGGGAAGAGTAGAACATGTGGTGGTTTGGTGATATTGTGTTTTTCTGTCATTGTTGGTGTGTAGGGAGAGCTTGTGATGGTTGGAGGTTGGAAGTGCTTTGTTGTGTGGCTGTAAAGTGGACTTGTTTGTATATACTTTTGTTTGATTCTAACCACACATTGAATGCACCATACACGAGTGTGTGGACTAATTCTAACGATCGATTATTTTGTGAATTTATATAATTTTTTTTTTTGGGAATTTATTAACTTTATACTTTGATTTGTAACTATGGGAATTTGAATGTGGTTGACAGGGAAGATCATAAATGCAGGAAAAACCACAAAATCCAAGCCAAATAGTATTGGATTAACGACAATGGTCGTCGCTAATTGACCCAATATCGTAGGCAAATTCGTCCTGAAATCCATCATTATTATTTGGTCTAAGGGCATATTCGGATGTATTTGTGTGTGTTATCAATGAAACAATGAAGTGTTGTTGGTCATATTTAATTATGAAAGGAATTAAATGAATGCATCGGGATTTAAACACAAGCACAAATATGGAAAGTTGTCATACTGTATTTCATATATAATGAAAAGATTACAAATACAAGTATTAATCTCACAACCCATGAGCCTGATCACTAACTTTCTATTCTGGAAAACCTCTGATTGTGATCACTAACTTTCTATTCTTGAAAACCTCTGACTGTGATCATCAAACAGATGTTTGGTCTTCTCATTAATGCTACGATTATAAGAGTCTGCAGATTCGGAAAGCTCCTAATCAAATCAAGAGCACATGATAACTTCATACCATCGTCTAAACATATTCTAGTTAATCTAAGATACTTGAGGCCGAAAATGGAGGTAGAGAACCTCTTATTAGCATCACCTTCTGTCAACTACAAGAAAAGCAGTTAGAGATATTTTATAAAGCCTTATTGCAATATAACGAATATTATGTAATGCAGTCATTTTAGCCTTACACGACAGTCTTTAAAATTCAAATGAAGCTCTTGAAGTTTTGAAAGAGAACCCAGAATAGTACCAGAACTTTTGATCATCTCAAAGTCAGGACCATGCAATATCAAAAATAATATTTTGAGATTTTCAAGTTTTGCAAACTCAACTAGTTTTACTTTCCCTAGTCCACGGCGATCATTCACGGCCAAACTCTCAAGTAACGGAGACCCAGTAAATAATGCCCCAAGGTTGTTGTTTTCTTCAAATAGCACAACCAACTTTAAGCTCAATAGGTTTGGAAAACCATGAAAAGTAGGTGGAGGATTGAAGTAACAGTTAGAAAGTGTCAAATGTTTTAATTCTAAACAAGAGAAAAGATGGGTATGCAACTTGAGTGGTGGTTCATGCCAATTCCTAATAGTGAGCTCCTTAATTCCTTTTCTCGACAAGAGCAAAATCCAGTGATTGACATCTTCATCATCAATTACCTCGTCTATGGAGAGGAAAAACTTTGTAATTGCACCTCTAAGATGAAGAAGAATCCTATTTATAACTCTCACATGATAATTTTTGTATGTCTTTTGTGCTAAATACCAAAATAAGCTAGCAGTTTTTACGAGTCAGCTAAGTGTAGTCCACTTAAACCTCCAGTTTCTCGACAAGATACTGGTCCTCACTGCATCACGTAACGCCAATCGATCCAGTATGTTTGTTACCATGTTATCAGGCATGTTGCTGATAAAATCTTGTCGTGCAGACTTGGATGCTTTATGTGTCCCGTGAATGAGTTCCATTAGTCTAATAAGAAGACATGTATCAATCATAAATATAAATAGCCATGACATTCATAAACCATCTATATGTAATATGCACATACCCAATATTTCCTTTTTTCTTAAAACCTATTATAATGGACCAAAACAGATGTTACATAACTATAGAAGAGATATAAAATTCAGTTTATAAATGAAATACAGATACTTAATCTTAGACCATAGGTCACACAACCCTAAACCCATCTTGTAATGGCAATCTATACAGATACTTGATGTGAAACCATCTATACGCATATACACAATATTTCCTTTTTCCTTAAAACCTGTTATAGTGGACCAAAACAGATATTACATAACCATACAACTTTACAAGAGATTTGAATTTCAGTTTTTATGATAATAATATAAAGGGAAAATTACTCCAGTGTCATTTAACCAACCAAAATTATCAAAATGTCATCTTCCTGTGTCCATAGACGGACTCATGTGACATGGGATGCGTCCGTCTGTCAACTTGAAGAGACCATGAATGAGGAGGTTACACGTGTCCGACAAAAGGTGATGCGTCGACGGCAGACTCCTCCCATATACTTGGCAGACTCCTCCCATTGGTTCGGCTGACTCTTCCCAACGGCTTGGCGGACTCCTCATATTTTGGTTGACTCCTCCCATTGCTCGGCTGACTCCTCACATTTCTTTTTAATTGTATCAAATATTTATATCTATTTAATATAGCATTATAACATAAAACATTACAACATAACTTAAAAATTAGAAATATAACATAAAACATTACAATATAACTTAAATACTACAACATCACTTAAATATTACAACCTAAAAACGTGATATAGCATGTTATTAAAAAAAGAAGACACTTAAATATAATTTTTCAAAATTTCAAACACCGAAAAGTGTTCAAAGTCATCCCCGTAAAGCATGGCGTAGTCGAGCAGGGCCTCTTGAACACCTTTCGGTGTTTGAAATTTTGAAAAATTATATTTAAGTGTCTTCTTTTTTAATAACATGCTATGTCATGTTTTTAGGTTGTAATATTTAAGTTATGTTGTAATGTTAAGTTATGTTGTAATGTTTTATGTAAGATTCTAATTTTTAAGTTATGTTGTAATATTTTATGTTATAATGTTATATTAAATAGATATAAATATTTGATAGAATTAAAAAGAAATGTGAGGAGTCAGCCGAACAATGGGAGAAGTTAGCCAAAATATGAAGAGTCCACCAAGCCGTTTGGAAGAGTCAGCCGAGCCAATGGGAGGAGTCTGCCAAGTATATGGGACGAGTCTGCCAAGTATATGGGAGGAGTCCGTCGACGACGCATCACCTTTGTCGGACACGTGTAACCTTCTCATTCATGGACTATTCAATTTGACAGACGGACGCATCCCATGTCGTAGGAGTCCGTCCATGGACGCGGGAGAGTGACATTTTGGTAATTTTGTTTGGTCAAGTGACATTTGGGTAATTTTCCCTAATATAATATAGGGTCAGGATACACTACAAGATAGTTTTTGATAGAAAGGTTAGGAAGGCATCCTATTTCTTAGATCTGAAATAAATGAATAAGATTCAATGGCTGTAATTAAAAAAAATAGGCGCGTGTGTTTTTTAGGGGTATTCTATTCCATCAAAACTAATAGTTTCTCTGTTCCCCATTCTTAAAACATTAATAATTCTTTTATACGACATTATTTTTTTATAAAAATTTCACCAAAAAAGAGCGTTTTTCTATCTTTAAAATGAGTATACTATTGCTATATTTTTGAAACTTTTGTTCGAAAACCTAGATGCGTAAAACGCAATTGACAAAAACCATAAAAAAATGACTTTTTTTTTTCTAAAATACAAAGAAATGTCTTGTTACCAAAATGGAAAGTATAAAAAACACAAAAGAAATGTGCTGTTTCTAAAACGCAATAGAAAAAAACACAAAAAATGTGTATTTTATAAAACACAATGGACTTAAAACACAAAAAATATGTTTTTTTTTTAAAACACGATGGACTAAAAACAGAAAAAATGGGCTCCTCTAAAACGCAATTTACTAAAAACACAAAAAACTGCGTTTTTTCATTGTTTTATAAAATGTAATAGACAAAAAACACAAAAAAATGTGTTTTTTATTATTTTATAAAACGTAATGGACCAAAAACGCAATTGCGTTTTATATATTCATTGTGTTTTATTGCTGCGTTTTACAAACAACATGGCAAAATCAAAATTACGTTATACATGAACAATTGTGTTTTACAAAATTTGTGTTTTACAAAACACCACCTTTATATCTTAATTTCCACAAAATAAAGAGCACTAGCACCATTAAAAAATCCACACCTGTTGTGAAACAATGGCCTAATAGCAACATCTAATATGTAAAGGATAATAAAGAGAATATATAGAGAATGAGAAGTATAATACCAATTACATAAAACCTCTATTTATAGAGGCTTAATATTAATACAAAGGTAATCAATAGATGGAGGTTACATATGTGGAGAGTCACAACATTATGATGCATTCATAACACTACCCCTTGACTATCCACATGATGAAATATAATAGTCTACTATTATTTTAATACGCTAGGTGATGCTGCCTCGTTAAAAACCTTGCTAGGAAAACCCAGTGGGACAAAACCTCAGCTAAAGGAAAAAGAGTACAGCACGCATTTTCTCCCCCTGATACTTTTGGATCAGGTATGTTGCATTAGTAAAAACCTTACTAAGATAACCCAATGGGACAAAACTTAGTCAAGGAAAAAAGAGTGTAACTTGAATAAGTCTCCCCCTCATTTTAACATGTATCCTTTAAGTGATGTGTGTACATCTTCCTTGAAAGCCGAATAAAGCTTTTGTAGCGAATAATTTGTCGCTTGATCCCTTAATGTGCAATCCTTTATGTTGAGAAATGTTGTAAAATCTTCTAACGAGACTTTAGGTGCCTCCTTCCAAAAATTATCATATGTCCACGACTGTGTTTCGTTACATTCCTGCATCTACAAGACTAACCAAACTTGTTTTGATGGGTTAGTAAAATATAATCAAATATAATTTATACCTGAAATATTTCTTTGAACTCATTCCAATGTCTCTTCGCTTGACAAAAGTTATATCATGACAATAAGCTCAAATGAAAGATATTATAACCATACATTGCTAGCAAAACATATTAATGCACTTATACATTTAACGATGGTACTTCTAGAATGAGAATCTCTACTTTGGTAGGAGATGATAATAGGCATTTCTTATAACAAATGACTTAGCAACCTTTAACATACTTTAAGGTTCAACTATGTCCATACTAAAATATCCAAACATCATCTTCTAGATGTACTTGAGGGATTAGTAAAATATAATTATATATATACTCGATCTGCAGTTCGAGTAATAATTAGACCGTGCCAAGGTTATTCAAAAATTCTCCCTTTAAAAGCTCGACAACTTCTCTCAATGATGCCTAGACATCATTATTGTAAATTGCGATTATAGTGAACTTTTAAAAGTAGAATGTTCATAGAACATGGCTAATTTATTCAAACTTATATCCCTCTTTATGAGAATATCTCTAGTTGTACAACACTCGGCCCAACTATTTTAGCCCATACGTATTTTGTCAACTTCATATAGTACGTTCTTGAGGTTTTTATATCAATGCTTCTGACATTATCAATCCACGAGGGAATTCTGCCCATCTTATCCAAATATACATGTGCATTCACTCTTCATGAGTTTTATAAACTTACCCATATAACACATAGATATCTATATCATATGCAATAATGCCATGAACACTTGCTTTCAAAATCCATATTGTACCATGCGTGTACACTATTTATTCAGATATCACAATCACTGGGTACAAGTTTCTATGTACGTTTCTTGGTGCATAAGTATTACATCGTTAAGATGTTTCAATTAACCTTTTAAGCACCCAATTGCTTCAGAAACTCATATGGAGTTTCAATTATATCTAACATGTAAAAAATCATAACCTATTCAAAATCTGAATATGTATAGATTGATCACATTGTTCTCGAGAACTTACTTTACATGACATACATAATTTAATCCTTCGGGACTTTCATGTAAACTTTCAGTATCAAGAGATACATAACATTCATAAGACGAATATCAATTCTCTCTTTATATTACTAGACTAATAAAATATTGGAAAGTCAATGCATCCACCACTGGAGAATACGTCTCCTCATAATCAATCATAGGTCTTTATGAAAATTCTTGTGCCACGAATTTTTTACTTATATCACTGAATTTGATTTTCACATGATTTGCATAAAAGACACATTTGTATCCAACATATTTTACAACTTCAGTTATATGGACTGTTGGTCCAGAAACTTTCTATTTCATTAGAGAACTAAACTCTGCCTTATTTGCGTGTTTCTATTTTGGCCAATCATTTCGTAATATTTATTCATAGGCAGATCTTAAATCTTGATCCTCATCATTTAATCATTTTAAGCGCTACATTATATACAAAAGTGTAATGACGTCGATTTTTATTTCGATTCCATACATATCTAAGACATGATACAACTTATCGATATCTCTTTATTTTCAAGTACCTGAGGTTCTTATTGAACCATCATGTCTATTGTCTTTTCAGGATATCTTATTACTATAACCTCGACTTGACCATCGTAATTACTTGCTCCAATTTTCGAGTAATTTTATTATTGGAATCAACTAGTCTACCACGCTTTAGGCGTGCAATAGACTTATTACAAAAATATGTGGTTGTCCTCTTGGGACACAAATATAACTGGAGTATAAGCAGTTGATTATTTGACTTACTTAGTCACTCTATTTAGGTCAGTGAACTTGTCTGGTAACTTGTTCTTTAATATTGGTAAATGAATTATACTTTAAACGTCTAGTTCATAGTTTATAGTCTGAGAATCAAGATGACATGATAATTCATTTCACTTTTCAGTTTTCAGTTTTCACTTTCCAACTGCTTGTTATCTCCCCCTAATGTTGGGAACATTCATTCACTAAAGTGAAAACCAATGAACCATAAAAAAATTTCTCACTAATGGCTTTAAGTATTCAGTCATAAACGATTATTTATACCCAACATATTCTCAAACTTTTAAGAAGTCACATCTTTGTGCGGTGTGGTGGATGGGTTTCAATATATGTCGCACAACCAAAATCTTTGATGAGACATCTTTGGTTCCTGACCAAAAACCAACTGTATGGGGAGAACTATAACTTATTGGTTTGATGTGAATTGATGGTACTATATATAAAATTACATGTACCTAAATGAACTTTTGCTCCTCTCATGATCATTGGCTTTGTAACCAATAGTAAACGTTTAGTGATCATTTCAACAATAACACTTATTCCAATGATCGTTAATAACTTGGGATTCAAATTCACTATTATCAAATAAATATACTAATCTGGATTAATATGCTTGCTATCACATTAGCTAAGCCCCAATCACACAAGCTTCAGGTTGTGGATTTGATAACCATTTAGATGATGCATCGATTTAAAAAAAAAACTAAATGGTATCATGTTGGGATATGCATATCCTTTAATCGCTTCCCGAATATTTAGGTATACACACCCTCGTTTATTTTGAAAATATATAATTTCCCTTGAGAGCAAACATCACATGCTAATTATTAT
Organism: Helianthus annuus; assembly: GCF_002127325.2. Taxonomy (NCBI): domain Eukaryota; kingdom Viridiplantae; phylum Streptophyta; class Magnoliopsida; order Asterales; family Asteraceae; genus Helianthus; species Helianthus annuus. Next base: position 7,889,062 of record NC_035441.2, on the reverse strand, counting down.
CTTGAAGAATCTTCTAGTTCTTCATTATGTTTCATATCATCATTGACTCGGTGTGGTCTAACCGGTCATACCAACTAATTAAATAATTATGATCCATAAACTTATGGTTTATGATCGTATGTGTATTATATAACAACCCTCCTAAAATAATCCGACACCCTAAAACTATTTAGAGTGCCCCAATATGTCCTAAAAATACACCCCGTATACGCAAACGGGCCCCGAATACCTTTATTTTATTAAATTAAATTAAAAATCAAATTTTTTAAAGGCTGTGGCGGGCCGCGAAGACCTTGCCTTGGTCTTACGCGGGCTGCGAGCGCTCATCAACGAGGCAGCACCCTGAGCTGCCACGTGGTAGTGTCGTGTCGAGCCTATGCGTGTGACTAGTCAAGGCTAGGGCCTACTCGACCTAAGTCACGGGCCGCGAAGACCCCGTCTTCGTTCGTCGCGGGGCGCGAGGAAGTGCTTTATCAGCACTATAAATAGGGCCGATAGGTTTAAGTTGAAATCGTTCAAAACATTTCAATCTCTCTCTCTCTCTCTCTATATTCTGCATAGCTATTATAATCTCGGGCATAATACCCCCCTAAATAACGAAGTTCTGCCTCGTTGTAAGTATGATAACCCCGGTTACGTATTAGATACGCTGCCCGATTGATCCAGGGTTCCGTAACGGCTGTCGAGGTTCTGCCCAACGTAGTCGTTGGAATGCCGTCTCGGGGAGGGTATTACTAATGTAAATATTGGGTTATTATACTAACTCGTGTGCATTTGTGTATTAATAGATAATCACCAGGAACTCTTAAAGAAAACCCTAAGACAACAATGTGAGTAATCTCCTTTTTGCAAACTGTTTTTACAAAACCTCATATGATTAACATTACATTAAACAGTGATTGAGTATATGTATTCTACAATTATCGTTGGTATGTTGGGGTTTTGTATACAAAATTTGTTACTACATTGTGAGTAGTAACATGACCACAAGTCGGGTTGACAGTACCGTGGGTGGTAATTAAAGTAGATGGAAACAAATGTAATTGCGCGATCGCCCTCAATACTGTACAATGGTTTTACTTAACTTGATCAAACTGAGATTCACTCACAAGTATTTCCCACTGACAAAATGTTTTTAAACGTGTTTCAGGTAACAAAATGTGAAAGCCAAATGGAAGCCAGCTGGACAGCACTGAAGGCTTGGAAAAGTGGCTATAAAGTTACCTAAAATAAAGAGATGTTTTGTTTAAATAAAATAGGGTTTACCCCTATGAAAATGTGTGTACTTGAAACTTGGGATTTTCCCATGTGTTTAATATATTAAAAGCGTGGTATTTTACTCTGATAAAATATTTCCTAACTACGGTCCTGATGTAATTTCCGCTGCCAAAATGATAAATACCGATACCACTGAAACTGGCCGCGGCCGCCTGTTCCCGGGTTGTTAGGGGACGGGGATTGCGACAGAATGTGGTATCAGAGATAAGCCACTGATTCAGCCACAGAAGTGTTCTGCTGAAACCAAGATATTATTCAATATGTTAGGAAATTTTCTATGGAACTATGTGCATATTTGTATTTTATCGTTGTGTGTTATTTGACTATTTTTTAGTTTATAGTATGAGCGACCAAGGACCTTCCGATGCCTACCGTCAGTTGTCCAGCTCACCTAGGAGCGAAGGCACCTCTTCACAGCCTGCCCTCTCAGGGTATTCAGCTGACAATGAAGATGGGATATTCATGTTTAAGGCTCAGTCCAAAGAGTCATTCCCTCCTAACAAGAGATCATGGTTCAGTAGGGGAGCGCATGAACGTAGGAAGAGAATGAAAAAGTTACAACAACAGCGTGCTGTAGCAGCCGCCAAGAGAGAAACAGATGCTCACACCCAGGATATGCTTAATAGGAGTCTAGCAAATTTCCATATCCTAGCAACCATAGCTGCAGACCCTAACCTGGAGCAACTCATAGCACCCCAGCCCTTACCTCTATTTCCCACCCAGCCGATGGAAATTGAAAACAATCTAGAAAATCAAATCCCAGTGCCTGATTTCAACCCAGATGAGATACCTAGAGTACCAGCACCCAATCCCTTAGACCCAGACTACGACCCGTGGTTTGATGACCATAGGGATTACCAGCAACGTTACCCGATACCTGAAGAACCAATGCCAAACCTAGCAGCCTACCCAGATTTGGACCCTCTAGATCCCTATTATGATAACGATGAATACACTAGGGAAATTCTAGAGAATCCTTATCCTTACCAAGAACCCATGCCCCAATTCCCAAACCCAGTACCAGCCCCTGCACCCCCAATGAGTGCAGAGAATGTGCAAGAACTCCGAACCTTTGGTGAGGAGATTTTGGAAGGTAGTGATAGGATGAGACAGATCGGAGAACGACTCATCTGGAAGTATGACGAGCGTAATATGGAGTTCTGGATGAACCCATATCAATGATGGTGATAATAATAATAATAATAATAATAATAATAATAATAATATAATAATAATAATAATAATAATAATAATAATAATAATAATAATAATATGTGTGTATGTTTGAAAAAAAAATCTAGATAATAGCTACGGATGCCTACTAGTATTGTAATTTCAATTTTAGTTGTACTGTAATTTATATGGATGCATAGTATAAGAAAGAGTAAGTCGCAATGTTCGACGATTTTGATCAATGTGCGTGTTGTGTGATTGTTTAAATATTATCTTGTGATATTAATATGTGGCAAATGTTTAAAATTTAGATGGACAACGAAGTGAACCAGGAAAACAAGAATGACAATAACCCAAATAACGATAACCCGAACAATGATAATAATGGAAACCCAGTGGATAACAGTGCCATTCAACACATAGTGGCACAAGGAATAATAGATGCGATGCCTATTAAAACGGTTAAGGAAGCAGAAAACAAAAGTGATCACGGCAGTAAACGACCAATTGCACTTGAACACAGCGTAAACAATGGACCCATACTTCAAGTGCCCATTCCCAAAAGAAGAAGAACCATATCTTATGGTTGTTCTTATAAAGAATTCTGGTCTTGTAAACCAATGGAATTCTCGGGCAATGAAGGGGCCGTTGCAGCTCTAAGCTGGATAGAAAAGACTGAGGCTGTCTTAAAAATAAGCAAGTGTGGCGAAGAGGATAAGATAATGTTCGCTTCCAATCTGTTTAAGAACTCAGCCTTAGAATGGTGGAACACTATCCTCCAGTCAAGGGGAAGTGACAGGGTTTACAATATGGAATGGGAGAAATTTAAGAACATGGTGGAAAGGAAATTTTGCCCTCCCAATGAAAAAGAACAGATAGCAAATAAGTTCTTAAACCTTAGAATGACTGGATTGGATAGTAAGGGTTATACTACGTTATTCTTTGAATATGCTAGAATAGTACCAACCCTTGCATCACCAGAACCAGTATTAATCCCCAGTTACATCTGGGGATTAATCAGTGAGATTAGGCATGTAGTCAAGGCAGCTAGACCTCAAACTATAGAAGAAGCTGTAGAACTAGCAAACACCTTGATAGATGAATTAGTGCGTACACGAGAGGAGGACCAGAGAAGGAACCTAGCTCAAAGGCTTACCCAAGAATTTCGTTATGGAAATTCCAACCATGGGAAAAATGTAGGTTCTACCGCTGCACCCTACTGTAAGGCCTGCAAGAAGAAGCATTTGGGAAAATGTTCCACTTATTGTAATTTCTGCAAGATACCAGGACACAAGGAAGAAGATTGTAAGAAGAAACCTAATAATGGAATGTGTTTCAACTGTGGAGAAAAAGGTCATGTCAAGCCAAACTGTCTGAAACTAGTTCCAGCCATGAACAACAAGACTACTAAGAATGCTAGGGCATTTGTTCTGACTGCGGAAGAAGCAAAGATGATTCCGGACATGATTGCCGGTACGTTTTTAGTTAATGATGTTTTTGCTAAAGTATTATTTGACTCTGGTGCGAACCAAAGTTTTATTATTACTTCATTTTGCAAACTTCTCAATCGACCATTAGCTAAACTACCACAAGAATGTCTAGTAGAGACAACAAATGGGGAAACCATTAAGATTTTTGAAATCTTGCAGGGAGCAAGAATAAAATTTTTAAATCAAAAGTTTATTGCAAACCTTTATCCAATGAATCTGGCCGGATTTGATGTTGTATTAGGAATGGATTGGTTAATAGCCAATAAAGCTAGTATTTTATGTGATGAAAAGTCAATTCAAGTAAATTCACCGAGGGGTGAAAAGATCACAATTAAAGGAGATAAGCCATCTAGATCTACGAAATTCATCTCTGTGATGAAAACAAGTTATATAAGAAAAGGATCATTAGTGTATTTGATTTACATAATCACTAACACTAAAGGAAAAGAATTAAAAGATATTCCAGTAGTATCTCAGTTTCCAGATGTGTTTCCAGAAGAATTACCAGGATTACCGTCAGACAGAGAAGTTGAATTCAGAATCCATCTGCTACTAGGAATAGCACCAATTGCCAAAGCACCTTACCGTTTGGCACCCGCAGAAATGCAGGAACTGAAGAAACAGTTAAATGAATTGTTGGAGAAAGGATTCATACAGCCAAGTTCATCACCATGGGGAGCGCCGATCTTATTCGTTAAAAAGAAAGACGGATCGATGTGAAAGTGCATTGATTACCGTGAATTGAACAAAGTCACGATTAAGAATCGGTACCCACTACCGAGGATCGATGATCTGTTCGATCAATTGCAAGGAGCTCGATTTTTCTCAAAGATCGATTTACGCTCAGGATATCATCAATTAAAGGTACAGGAAGAGGACATTCCTAAGACCGCTTTTAGAACAAGGTATGGCCATTGACGGGTAGTCCGTAGGACGACCCTTGAGTGTTATAAATGATAATTTAACCCCGCATTTATCCATGTAATTGTCTAGAATTAGGTAACTATGGTTGTTTGTGTTTCAGGTACAAATGGAGCTTAAAAGGGAAGGAATTTGGAGCATCAATGAAAAAAATAAAGTTTTGGAACTGAAGAACTAAGAAGAGCACATGATAGAGGATGAAATTACGAGAACGTGGGCGAAAACGGCGAAGAAAACGGAGTTGAAACGAGAAAGTTATGAAGAAAACAAGAAAACGTATCCTGGCACCATCGTAGCCTACGGCCCTGGCCATAGGTTAAGGTCCTCAGCTACGATTAAGAATCGGTACCTACTACTGAGGATCGATGATCTGTTCGATCAATTGCAAGGAGCTCGATTTTTCTCAAAGATCGATTTACGCTCAGGATATCATCAATTAAAGGTACAGGAAGAGGACATTCCTAAGAACGCTTTTAGAACAAGGTATGGCCATTGATGGGTAGTCCGTAGGATGACCCTTGAGTGTTATAAATGATAATTTAACCCCGCATTTATCCATGTAATTGTCTAGAATTAGGTAACTACGATTGTTTTTGTTTCAGGTACAAATGGAGCTTAAAAGGGAAGGAATTTGGAGCATCAATGAAAAAAATAAAGTTTTGGAATTGAAGAAGTAAGAATAGCACATGATAGAGGATGCAATTACGAGAACGTGGGTGAAAACGGCGAAGAAAACGGAGTTGAAACGAGAAAGTTATGAAGAAAACAAGAAAACGTATCCTGGCACCATCCGTAGGCTACGGCCCTCAGCTATCCAAAAGTTGCCGTAAGCCAGTTTAAAAGCGCCATAAGGAGTTTATATGGCACCGTAGCCTACGGCCAGGGCAGTAGGTTATGGCTCGGAGCTGGGGAAACTTGTTACTGCCATATTAACTCGCGTTTTTATGATGTCTTTTCACTTCTAATCATTCCATTCGGTTACACAGCAGTCTAGAGGCGATTTTGAGTGTTCTTGGTGCTTGGAAACAATTTCTAAACATCTTGTTAGTGTTTTTAATTCCTATGAACATTAATATGTATGTGATGATGATTGTCCAAGCCATGTGCGGCTAAACTTATGGTGGTCATCATTAGTTTTAGTTGAAGGTTTGTTTGAGACGTTTGTGCTTTGATTTCGTATTTCTAGAATGATAAACGTAATCTATCTTTTGTTTATTATGGTGTGTACTTATTTGCTTGTAAATTGTTGATTCTTATGTTAATCTAGTTTGAAACCGTACATTCTTGGTGTTGTTGGCAATCGAGATATCATGGGTAGAATTAGCATTGGGTAAGGGTTAACTGGTCATCGGGTAACAACCTCACGTTCTAGGAATCTGAGTACTTAGTTCCCTTTTATCACAATAAGTAATCACACATGAACTATGTCTATGTAGTTCTTTCTAGTGAATGATAGCATAAATGTCGAAGCAAACCGGAAACTAAAGATGGTCATTTGCCTCTAAATTGTTTACAAACCAAATTTCTATTTTTTGCAATTACATTAGTAATCTTAGCTTTAAAAATCATACAAACCAACTCTTGAATTTTACTTTCATTGCAATTAGTTTAACTTAGTTAATTTAGAGAAACTTTTAAATAGCACACATTCCACAAACTCCCTGTGTTCGATACCCACTTACCTCTAACTATTTAGTAGTAATTGGACTAAATTTGATTGTGACCACGACATCACGTCAAATTTTGGCGCCGTTGCCGGGGAGTAGTGCGCAACGTGTGTTATTTTTGATCTTTTTAAGTTTGTTATTTTTCTAGTTTACGCTGGGTGTGTTAGTGTGCAGGTATTTACAGGTGCATCCGTACTAGGAGCTTTCACTAGCTATCACTATTGGCATTTGATCCAGAAATTGAACGGACTTTGAGAAGGAACATAATTTTGCTAAGAGAAAAAAAAATCAGCGGTTCACCAACAACACCTACAACACCAGTTACACCTATCAGAAACATGAATCCACCACCACCACCCACTACGGGTGAGCTTACACCACCCTTTATACCATCTTCAACACAACCATCACCAAATACTACCATTCCTACATCCACACCAGAAATCAAACCAACCAACACTACCATACCTGAGAATACACAACCTGAACATTCTTTCAGTTACAACCCTACATCATCCACTGTTCCAGCTTATTCATCATTTTTCCCAATGATGCGTGCTAGTGTGTATATGTTTTAGGTATATATTTAAAGCCCTTTTTACACTTTTTAGCCAAGTTTTAAATTTATAAAACACGATATTTACTAACACTACACACACATATGGGCAAGTGCACCCATCGTGGACGTAGTATAGTGTTGGTAATATACTGAGGTCGTCCAAGGAGACAAGAGCTTTTAGTACCGGTTTATCCTCAACGTCTAATCAAATCAAAATGTTAGAAAAAGATTTTTAAACTAAGAAAATAAAACTAACTAAATACTGAAAAATAAAAATAAAAACAGATAGACAAGATGAATCACTTGGATCCGACTCGTGTGTTAGTATAACCTTTGATTATTTTCGCACTTTTGCACTTGTTTAAGAGATTATATTAGTTATTGTAGTAGGCCCCTCTTTTGAAGGCGACGTTACCCTCAACCCAGTAGTTTGAGTCAGCAAGGATACAATCCTAAAGGGTCGGATTATGGAAAAATAATTAATTAAGTTATTAATGCAAATTATGGTAGGCCCCTCTTTTGGAGGTGACGTTACCCTCGACTAAGTAGTCTGAGTCAGCAGGGATACAGTCCTAAATAGCCGGGTTATAGTATTAATAGTAGTTAACTTATGAGGGGATCAAAGAGTTTGGACCCCCGCCATCCAATACCTTTGGGTATTGAAGGATGTCCTACTAAATTTGACTCAGGTCCCTTGCAGGACCTCTAAACGCTGAACAAGGGCAAGACCCTTACCAAACCGTTCCCTTAACCCCCGACCAGGTAGCCAACATACCTCCATATAGACCGTGGAGATATGAATGGTGAAAATCTTTTATTTTATATAGACAGTAAAATAATGCCAAGACACCACAGACAAACGATAAGGAAGAATCACCTTCAACATAAGAAACTAGTTATTAAAGTCATTAATACAAAACCAATTAAGAAGCGCAAAAGATTAAAAATAAAAAGTATTATACTAAACACTTGTCTCCACCAAGTGATGTAAGAGACTTAGGCAAACATGGCCTTGATTGTCAAGAACTCTTACGATCAATCTTGGATCCCGAGACGACTCACACACTCTATGATGGACAGGGATGATGGTGTTATGGTGGTGGTGGGTGGTGGGTGAAGTGTGAGAGAGGTGGTGTGCCAAGGGATGAGTTGCAATGGATCCAAGCACTCCTATTTATAGGCTGAATAGAAGCCTGGGCACGGCCCCGTGTCTGCTGGGCACGGCCATGTGCCCGTCTGACACTATCTCTCTTCATTAATTGTAATTCGCAATTACAGTAAATGCGCCTGCAGCACTTTGGGCACGCCCCCGTGTTCAATGGGCACGGCCCCGTGGTGAGCAATAGAAGCTTCTACAGGTTTGTCTTTTCTGCTGCTTCTTGGGCACGGCCCCGTGCTCGCTGAGCACGGGGCGTGTTCAGTCTTCTGCCTTCTTTGTTTTGCTTGGGAGGCTGCTGTCGAGGGGTCGGGCAGTCCACTTTTGTTCCCTTTCTTGTATTTATGTTAGATTTAGCTGTCTTTTTGCTTCTTTTGTTAATTTGAGCTCATTTAATCCTGAAAATACAAAAGGAAGACAAAAATACACTTTTTCCAACATTAGTACTTAAAAAGGGTTAGTTTTATGTCTCATTTGATGTAATTTATATGTTGCATTTTACACACATCACCCAACATTAAAAAAATCATCATCATCACGAATACCACCACCTAACTTATACCAAACAGGTCCATCGATTATCCATTCTACTCCATTTCAACCGGGAGTGCAATTTCAACTTACTTCGGGAGTAAGACAAGATGGGTTCCACAATGGGTATGATGTCGATTTTCGGGGATATGATGAAGAAAGGTACATGTATGGAGGTGATGGAGATCAAGGGGAGTTTACTTACGTACAAGGACACAATCAAAGAATGTCAAGTGTTGGTGGGATTATTCAACAACAAATTGTACCTCAACAATTGCCACAACAAGGTCCACCGATTCAAAGGCAAGTTCGACAACAACAACATGTGGGGCCAAGGTTTCAACCACCTCCACAACAATTTGGGCCTCCACGAATGCAAGTTCAAAGACCAATGGGTCCTATACGTCCAAGAGTTTGGTTGGGTGTACCAAGAAGACACCTTCGAGAACATGCGAGAGGCATAGAAGCACATGTTAGACCGGTAATCACTCATAATCCTTCAGCAGTAGTTATTCCTCACAATGATCAAGGGAGGACGTTCGAAGTGCGAACGAATTTGTTACAAAGTTTGCCAAAGTATAAGGGTTTAGCAACGGAGGAGCCTAATTTTCATTTGGAGGCTTACGATCCGATTTGTAATACTATTGGGGGTTAAGGATTCTCAGCCAACGATGTTAAATTGGTGCTATTCCAATTTTCCTTAGAAGACAAAGCGAAAAAGTGGTTTTATACATTGCCTTCCGCATCTATCTATACATGGGTAGAAATGCAACAAATCTTTTTGGATGAATTCTTCACCGCACAAAAGACAAATGATGCTAGAAAAAGTTTAAGAAGTTTTCAACAACAAATGGGTGAAATGTTTCACGAAGCATTTGAGAGGTTTAAGATGATGATAAAGAATTGCCCTCATCATGGGATAGAGCTATCGGAATTGATGAATGCATTTCATGAGGGGTTATGTTCCAAAGATGCGCGTGACTTAATGTCTATCACAAATGGCACTTTTGGCACAAATTATGAGCAAGATGATTTGGAATTTTTGGAACAAATGGCGGTCACATCGATAAGAAAAGCTCAAGCATCAAGGAGAGCACGGCCGACCATTACCCGAACTCAAGTGCATGCGGTAGACGATGGTAATTTTCAAACTTCGAATCAAATTTATGATGTTTGTGCGCTTTGTAATGAGTTAGGACATGCGGCTGAAAATTGCCAAGGAGTGGAAGGGCAATATGAGGAGGTGAATGCATTGCAAGGGCAAGGAAGGGGTGGTAGAAATTACAACATGAATTCCAATACTTACCACCCCGGTTTGAGAAACCACCCAAACTTTAGATATGGAAATCCCTCAAACCAAGCTAACCCGAATTTTCAAGCAAGTCAAGGTAACTTTGCTCCACGCCAACCGTTCAATAATCAAAGTGGGTTTTCGGGTCAAAGTTCTTCTAGTGGAAATGAGGTCATGGAGATGCTCAAGGCAATGCAACTAGAGATGCAGCAAAGAAATCAAATGGATAATGTTCGCATTCAAAAAGATGAAATCCGTGACAAAGCTATTCAATCGTTGACCACTCAAATGGGTCAACTTGCAAGTGACCTTGTCACACCCTGGCTTTGCGGAAGCGTTGTTAATTTGGTGTGACTTCTTAATACCATAGCTTAACCATAACAAAGCTATATGAAATAAAAACCATACAAGATCATCCATTAAATTAAGTTTTGAAATATAAGTAACACAACATTGTCTTAGGGCATTGACTCATGCAACGGAAACTACAACCTGATAACGTAAAACATTGTTCAGAAGACACAAACGTCAACATGAAATAAACACAGTTTAAGAACTGTGACTCGTCCAGGAAAAAGTCACATCCCTTAAACTTGGATGACCTCGTAACTCTTAAGCAGCGGGAAAACGTAACATACCAGCGCCAGATCTTTAGTTCCCTGAAATACATGTAAGTTGGAAAAATCAACAATAATGTTGAGCGAGTTCATGTGTAAGCGAGTAAATAAACCTTTGTATGTATAAAAACCCTGGTATGTAGCAAATAAGGAAAAAGAGATCACCAATGGTTTGCAAGGCCATTGATATGTGTGAAGTGCAAGTAGGGAGACTCAAACCTAGCGGATTTATGCGTTGGGCACAAAGTCACCCCGAGGTCCGTTATGCTGGGCTTGGGGCTGGGCTCGCTACACCCAAGTAGATCTACCGCTCCTGTCCCTCGGTCCTACCCTGAGGATTAATGGCCTCAAGTTTCCGCCTACCCACTCACATGATCTAAGTAGTAAACCTCCTTACGCTAACCATACCATGTATAAAGTATTCGTAAACATTGTAACATGTATTTCACCCCCGCAGTTTAGAAAACTGAAAACAGTTAAGAGAAAAGGGGGACATGAACTCACAGTGGTGCGTCTCTACCAAGTATACCTCCTGATCAAGCGGCTGTGCGACGACCTACACGTACTAACTCTATTAGACGGACGGCCGTGCCTTAGCTTTATGGTTTAAGTTTTTGGGAAATAGTTAGACAACTATTTCGTGTTTATATTCTGTATATACTTGGTAATTATTTTCCTTCCCAAGGATGGGGGATTTAATACACGTGCGTTCGTATAGCTTTGGAATATATTATTAAGTCTCACTTAATATATATTTTACTTCTTATTCCAAAATATAAATATTCTTCCCAAAAATATTATATTTTAATACATGTGATTTTCCCAAAATAATACCTTGACAAAAATACGCGTTCATAAATATTTCCTTAAATGCGTAAGTTACGTTTTAAAGATCGAGTGGTAATAGCTATACCGTTGTAACTTAAATATTTATTGCAAAGGCGTTCGTATTATTTTGGAGTCGTTAACATGATAATATTATTTTTACCCTAAAAATAATATTTGTATATTTCACAAAATAATCATAAACTCATAACAAATGACGTTATGAAAAATATATAATAAATATATATTTACCAAGTTTTATTTTGTGAAATCCCACCTCTGATATTTTGTAAATAAAGTCGTGGCGAAATCTATAATTTGAAAACATGTCAAAATGTATTTCTAACACTTGTAGTGAAAATATTTCTAAGTGTTAGGTTTTTGGAAAAATTTCGCCAGAGTTTCCCCTGTAACTGGAGGTGGCCACGCTTTCAAGCGTATCATTTTCTTTTATAAATCAAACCAACAATTTTCTCATTCAATCAAAACAACGTACAAAGCAACAAACTAGTCAATAAATATGTAAATCGCAAGAAACACATGAACTTGTAGTTTTTCCAAAACTATGAAGTAAATCCCATTACTTTTAGTGGATCTTTATATATATCAATCCGGTTTCGTAAAAAGCCTCGTTTTTAAAGAAATTCCATCTTTACAACTTATTGTAAAATTTGACAAAACTAGCTTTTTGTCGAAACTTAGTGTTACACAAGTGTTTACACACTTGTGTGTTTAAAAATCATTCTTGATCATGTAAGATCCGGCTTCAGAAAAATATGATTTCTTGGACACTTGGTCCTTTGAAAATACCGCTTGTAGATCCGTAGATCTACTAGTTTTAAACACTATTTCATAAGTAAAGTCGCTTTTACACAAGTTCAAGTTTCGTGTGTGGTAGAGTTTCATCATTTAACCCTTGTTACACTTAAACAAACCCTATGTCATGATCCATGATCATGACCAACCCGGGTTAAACGATGATCCGAGCTACCACAACATAGATCGGGCCCAAATAATAACACAAAACAAATCCTACACGATTTACACAACAATCTAGTTTTTAACCATCATTTTTAGCATTTTTAGTAGACTTTTACGCATCATTTTGTATGTTCACGAGTTTTAACCGTCACATATCGTTTTAACCACTTTAAAATAGACCGAGAGTGTGATTATAGTAACTTACTACTAGCTCGAGGCTAGGGAAGATTCTAGACGCAAAATGAGTGGATAAAAGCAATGAGATGAGGTCCTTCGCCTTCCGAATGCACCAAGCCTCCTCGTATGTGATCCTTAGCACTTGTAGTCACTTGGAATAGCAAGATCAAGATTGAATGATGGATGGTTGAAAGAGGGGTGTTCGGCCGTGAGTTTATGGAGAGGAGAGGGAGAGTTTTGTTGAGAGCTTAAGTGTGGGAATGTTATGTTGTGCCAAGTCTTGAACTTATAGACCATTCACTAGTTCATTAACCATTGGATGTAATGTCTCTTAGATATTAGACATAAGTGAATATAATAATCAAGATTAGGACAAGAGTGGGGTCACCTAGTGACCGATTCGGTTGGGGGGGGGTAATCTAGTTAGTTTTCAACTATTTAGTTAGTATATAGTTAGGTTAGTTAAGTTAGTTTAGGGATTAACCCGGTTACTAGTGTGTTGTGCACTATAGCGGGTGTTAGGGTATTCAGGGACCCTAACTGGCTCAGAAAAAACTAAACAATGTTAATGGCAATATTTTCATGTTCCGGGTAAAGTCCGGTTGTTCGGTTAGATAGTGATCCGTTAAAGTGCTTAACAAAGCTTTAAAGTGTCGTTATTACTATTTTTAGTGACACAACTTATTCCCGACACTTTGGAAAGTGTCTAGTAATATTTTCCTCATGTTTTGGCACTTTATTAGTTAACCAAATGCTGAATTTTTAGTTAAAGTGCTGAATTTTGTACTTAGGGTACGTTTTAGGCACATCCGGTCACTGTAACTTATTCCTAGTGACGCAGTTCTACAACCCTTGTATCTCTACACTCACTATTAGCGTAGTAAACTATCTCGGGCTCATACAGGCCTTAGAGGCAGTGTCTGCCTGATGCTGGCTTTATCAGCATGTTTTGATAGGTTATCCGTTCATAGTGCTACTGTGCTTTTGTGCATCAAGATTGTCACTAGAGTTCAGCATGTAAATAATGTAGTGACAGTAAATAGAGTATGATGCAAGTATGTACATGTATCAGTAATCAAGTAGCAGTTTATCCACAAGTTCAGGTAAGCACAGTAATTAAGCAGTAATTAATTATTAATTAAGTCATACGGATACCTGATTTAGTGAGGGTTGTCACAGACGTGGCATTATTGAAGAAAGCAAAAGGTCAATCACCAAGTGACACGGTGATAAATCCCAAGAACATAAAAAGCATTAACATCAATGTGGTAAGCACCGTTCCAAATACTAAATTTAATGAAACATTGCTAACTTTTTCGTATCAAGTGAACTCAGGTTTGGAAAAAGATGCCGAAGTCGAGAATAATAAAGAGTATGGAGCGCTAATCGTGCCTATCCGAGTGGGGAAACTAAAAATTCCTCATGCATTATTGGATTATGGGGCGAGCATGAGTGTGTTACCAGGTGATCTATACGACATGTATGATTTTGGTCCGCTTCAGGATGTAGACACCATGGTGAGTTTGGCGGATGAAAGTTGGAGGCGTCCACGGGGAATTGCTAAGAATGTTATGATTCGGTTGGGAGAATTCAAGTACCTGGTGGATTTTCTGGTCTTAGATTATGCTACTACCGAGATGGCGTCGCAACAAAGGGTGATTTTAGGTCGACCGTTTCTCTATACAGCAAATGCTCAAATCAACTATAGAGACGGGATCATTATTATGACCAAAAAGAGTCGTAAGTTGTTCTTTGATGTTCAGATGAGGATTATTAGTTACGAGTCCATTGAGGGGAAGGGTAGCGAATCTAATGGTCATATGAAAAGCATGTGTCAAAGAACGAAAACGAATAAACAACCGGGTCGTGAAGAAAAGTATGAAGGTTCAAGCAGGAGTGTAGGTGATTTTCCACCGAATGAACATGAGATGGATGCATTTTGCTCAATGGCACGAGGAAATGATGGAGATGATAGAAATTGTTTCTTTGAGCCATCATAAATGGGGGGGTGGCATAGTCTGGCTGAAGACCTGAAAACTTAGCGTTGCTCGGGAGGCAACCCGAGGGTTTTACATTGATCTTGTTTGTTTTGTTATTTTTCTATGTTTCAGGGCTATGGCAATGTTCAAGTGTGGGGAAGATATGCAGATCTTTGTGTGAAGATGGTGGTGGAAAGTCGAATCATCTACAATATGGTGTGTCAAGCTTCACCAAGTTAATGTAATCTTCCCTTAATCTTGTTATGTTCTTTAGTTTTGAAATTTTTGTAGTTAGTTGGTGTGATTTTGTTGTTAAATAAATGAAGTATAAAAAGAAAGAAAAGAACAAAAAGAAATTTGGGGTCGGAGTGTTAAAGCTTAAGTTGATGTTAAAGTGGTTTTTAGCGATCATTTCTTTCCAAAGCCATACATTGGGGTCAATGTATCCCAAGTGTGGGGATGGGGGAAATTTTTGTCGATTTTGAAAAGTTTTTGTTAAACCAAGCGAAAAACTGTTGAATTTTGAAAACTTGACATTGCCCACGTGACACATCGGCAACCCTTATTGTCCTTTCTTGGTGAGTTCTTGGGCCACACACATGATTAGTAGAGATTAATTCTTTTTGGTTTGAGTGGTAGTTTGTGATTTGTGTTAATGGAACTTGCATAACGAATGCTTGTTGAAGCCTAGGTTTAGCGTGCTTGTAAAGATGAGAAGGGCATTTAGGTATCTTCATCTGGATGTGTGAGAGTGTGGGAATGGAAGGTTGGACCTCATACGATATATATATGAGCTTGGTAGTGTGAGGGGGCCGAGGTTTGGAATAAATCAAAATGTCGTCGATAAACACAATCACGAACTTATCCAAGTACGGCTTGCAAACTCGATTCATCAAATCCATGAACACTGCAGGTGCGTTTGTCAACCCAAACGGCATGACTAGAAACTCATAGTGTCCATATCGAGTTCTGAAGACTGTCTTCGGGATACTCTCCTCTTGTATCCTTAACTGATGGTATCCAGATCGAAGATCGATCTTAGAGTAAAAGCTTGAACCGTGCAGTTGGTCGAATAGATCATCGATCCTTGGCAGAGGGTATCTATTCTTGATCATCAGCTTGTTCAACTCCCGGTAGTCAATGCACATTCGAAAACTACCGTCCTTCTTCTTGACAAACAGAACTGGAGCTCCCCAAGGCGAGAAGCTTGGTCAGATAAATCCCTTGTCTAACAACTCTTGAATTTGTGTCGACAGTTCTTGCATCTCAGACGGGGCAAGTCTATAGGGTGCCTTAGCCACAGGTGCAGCGCCTGGGATTAAATCGATGCGAAACTCTACTTGCCTCTTAGGCGGCAATCCAGGCAAGTCCTCTGGGAAGACTTCTGGATATTCCCTCACGACAGGGATGTCTTCGATCTTTGGTTCTGCAGCTTTCTTGTCTACAATGTGTGCCAGAAAGGCAGCACATCCCTTCTGCAAACACTTTCGCGCTTTGAGGCAGCTGATAATTCTTAACGGCGTATCACGCTTCTCTCCGTGAACCACAATTGTTTCACCATCTTCGGTTGGGATACGAACAACCTTTTCGTGACAAACTATCTCAGCCTTGTTGCCTGATAACCAATCCATTCCTACCACCACGTCGAAGCTTCCCAATTGGACGGGTAGTAGATCCAGAGCAAACTTACGCTCTCCCAATTCGATCACACAACCTCTGACAACTTCATTGGCTTCTACTAACTTTCCATTGGCCAATTCGATTGAGTAGGGAATATCTAACTTACTAGCGGCTAACCCAAGCATATTCTAAAACTCTAATGATACGAAGCTATAATCGGCACCAGTATCAAATAAAACGGATGCATAGCGTTGGTTGACAGGGAACGTACCAGTAACGACATTGGGATCTTGGCGCGCTTCCCTCGCTTCAATATTGAAAACTCTTCCACGGGCTTGGTTTAACTCTGGGCAGTTCCTCTTGTAGTGCCCAACATCACCACAGTTAAAGCATCCAGGTCTTTGCCCGTTTCCACCAGCTTGATTATTCCTCTGGTTACGATTCACTGCGCCCGCTTGATTCGCATTGTTGCCTCGATTCCCATTTCCTCTAATGTTTCCTTGTGGGCGATTTCCGATTCCACCCCGATTATTGTTTCTGTTTCCAAATCCTCCCTGGCCTCCCTGGCCAACAGTGGCCCAACAAGAATCCTTCAAGTGGCCAGGTTTCCCACATGCTTCACATACTTTCAAACTACAACGGCCAGAATGGTGTCGCTGGCAGGTATTACACTTGGGCTGAGTGCCCATATACCCCTTTCCTTTCTTCCCACTTCCAGCTGTAACCTGAGCTGGCGCGCTTGTCTCTCCTTTCTTAACAACCCCACTGGTGCCTTGCTTGAAGTTTGAGAACTTCCGCTTGTTACCTCCGGATGACTCGACGTGAGTCTCTTTCTTCTTTGCCTCGATCTCATCGAATTTGTTCAGGCGGATAGCCTCCTCAGTGAGAGCCACGCTCAGATCAATCGCCTCAGTAATTGTTGCAAGCATGGAGGAGGTCACCATGCTTATGATTTGGGGAGCTAAACCCCAAATGAAGCGTTCAATCCGCTTGAATTCTGGAGTGACCATATAAGGTACCACATGCGATAAGTCATGGAACCTCTGAACATATTCCGCGATCTTTGGACCTTCCATTTTCAAATGCCAGAACTCAGTTTCCAATCTTTGGAATTCCGCGCGAGAGCAGTACTTTTTGCGCATAAGTTCCTTCAGTTCGGTCCATGTTAGTGCGTAGGCAGCAGTTTCTCCAAGAGTCTGCACTTGCAAATTCCACCAAGATAGGGCTCCATCCAAGAATAGCCCAGAAATATAGGTGATTTGCTGGTCTGGTGCACATTTGCTCATGCGAAGAACAGATTCAGTTTTCTCAGCCCAACGAACAAAGGCGACAGCACCTCCAGTGCCATCAAAGTTGACAGGCTTGCAGTCTAGAAACTGCTTGTAGGTGCACCCTGCACATACGTTACAACATATGAATGCCATTAGCATCTTTGCTATAGATATCCAATTAGGTCATGGTATGTCTTAATGACTTAGTATTACCATGAGGTGGATTGTTGTTGCCAGTATTGCCAGAGCTACTTCCACTAGTCCCTCCTTGAGAGGCGGCGTATTGCACGATGGCAGCAGCGATGACTTGCTGGAGTTCTGCCTCATTGGTAGGCATCGGCGTTTGACGTCTCGGCATCTTCTAAAGATGTGTTCACGTTGGTCAGGCCATAGTAAAGCGTACGTATATAATGGTAGTAATAGTACATAACATCTCATGTTATAAATACATCAATCACACAACATCCCATGTCATAAAAATATAAATTACCAATCAAACATCAAATATGATGAGAATACTGCGATTGCCATATATCGAGACCACATAGTAAGTGTACAAGTACACCATAGTGTCATACAACATCAATGACTAAGGGCGACATCACCCTAGTCCAAAACTATATCAAATCAGTGTCAATACATCCCATATACATGATCAACAAAAGTCAGAATCAGAATGTAGTCTCCAAAAATGTTGTGTGGTCAAAGCAATCGTCGTCTTCTCACCAACGTCTACCCATACGGTACTGAAGAGCTCTACACTGATGGCGGTGGAGGAGGGGGAAAATGGGTGTAGAACAAACGACGCAAATGGAGCCAGTCCTCCTCCATGGCTCTCTGGGTACGCAACCAAGAAGCGACCTGCTGCTCAAGTGCCGAAAGGTGAGCAGCATAGTCCAGTGGTAAAGGTCGAGGGTGCTGCGAAGAAGTAGGGTGGGTCTGACCCTGACACTGGCACGGCGGTGGCTGAGCTCTCTCAAGCTCCTGAATGCGCCGTGTGTGTGCCTCGTGCTGGACAACAAATGACATCAAAACGTCCTCAATGGAATATCCCATATGGAAAGGATGGTAGGGGTCGGTCAGTGGCATAACAGATGGTGACGACCAAAGGAATGGCTCACTGGTTGGATCGAAAGGTGGCACAGAGAATGGTGGAACAGGGGAAATAGTAGTAGAAGACGGTGGTATAACTGGGATAGATACCGGTACATGTCCAAAAGGATGAGCCGAAGAACCCTCTCCAGGTCGAGCTGGAGGTGTAAACTGAGGGAACGAAAAAGAGGTATCAACGTGACGTGTATCGGTGGCAGGAGGGGGAATAGGTGGAATCTCATCATCAGCAGGAATCCACCCATTCTGGGTGTGCGCATACCTGGGATCAATGTGGGTCGCGAATAGTGCATGCTCGGGCTCCAGGGGAACCGGACCAGGTAGGGGAGCAACAACAGGGTCAACGGGTGCATCGATGAGAGGGGCATCGACAGGGTCAGCAGCAACAACATGGTCACCCTCTCACAACGGAGCATCGACAGGGTGATCATCAATGGGTGGGTCAGCAATCACAGGATCGATGGGCATGCCAGCATGAACAGGGTCATGCTCAAGCACTGGGTCAGGAGCGACTACCGGCTCAAGGGATACAGCAGGCTCGGGGTCAACGAACTCCATATCAAAATCTGCATCGTCAGCGAATGCAGGGTCAACTGGGTCTACTGGGTCAACCAAGGGCTGATCCAACTGGATGAACTCTATCTCCTGGTCTGGGTCGAATCCTGGGGGAAAGACAGGATCGGAATCCTCCTTAACATCGTGGTCGAAAGCAAAGCTCGGAGCAGGGGCTACAGAGGATGCTCTATCTGGGTCTGAACCGTGAGAAAGGTGCTGCGCACTCTGAGTGTGTGAAGGTGCGGAGGCCACAGACTCGAAAGAGTCTGGGACCGGAGAGTGAGCAGGTGACTCCTCAGCGGGAGCATCTGCGATCAACAAAAGATCTCCAGCAGCTAGAAGGGCCTCGCCCTGAACCTCATCCTCTAGGGGCTCATCATCAAACAGATCGACGTCGCCATCAGCGTCAGCGTCGAGAAGCATATCATACGCAGGATATGAAGCAAGTGGTATGGGAGCAGGGATCTCTACAAGCGGTAGGTCCCCGGCCAAAGGGCCATCAGCGAGCTCAACAGCCTCGTCAGGTAACGCAAAGGGCTGAAAGTCATCCTCGTCTATGCTAGTAACGTCGGATGTGTGAACCTCGCGCTCTGAATCACCAGTGCCGGACGAGTCCATGTGTCTGTAACATAAACACAAATATGCACAAATAATCAGTCATACAATCAGGTAAACACATTAGTCACCAGTTAAGCAATCAAATAATTCTCCTAGTCCCACTAGCCTCTCAGCCTCCCAGACTGACTTTCCTAGTCCCACTAGCCAAATTCTCCCAGCCTCTCAGACTGCTCTTCCTAGTCCCACTAGCCAAATTCTCCCGGCCTCTCAGACTGTTCTTCCTAGTCCCACTAGCCAAATTCTCCGTGCCTCTCAGACTGCTCTTCCTAGTCCCACTAGCCAAGTTCTCCCAGCCTCTCAGACTGCTCTTCCTAGTCCCACTAGACAACTACCTCGATCTCTTAGACCGAGCCTCGGCCTCCCAGACCGAGCCTCAGCCTCCCAGACTGAGCCTATAAATAATAAATAAAATGTGCTCAACATTTGTTTAGAAAAACGTTTTGGATCTGGACTTAAGTGGTATGCAGTGTAAAAATGTTTTCGTGAGAGCCCTAGTGATCATAGTCTAGACTCGAGAAGGAATCCTAGTTCGCTATGATCAGAGCTCTGATACCAAGCTGTCACACCCTGGCTTTGCGGAAGCGTGATTAATTTGGTGTGACTTCTTAATATCATAGCTTAACCGTATCAAAGCTATATGAAATAAAAACCATGCAAGATCATCCATTAAATTAAGTTTTGAAATATAAGTAACACAACATTGTCTTAGGGCATTGACTCATGCAACGGAAACTACAACCTGATAACGTAAAACATTGTTCAGAAGACACAAACGTCAACATGAAATAAACACAGTTTAAGAACTGTGACTCATCCAGGAAAAAGTCACATCCCTTAAACTTGGATGACCTCGTAACTCTTAAGCAGCGGGAAAACGTAACATACCGCGCCAGATATTTAGTTCCAAGAAATACATGTAAGTTGGAAAAATCAACAATAATGTTGAGCGAGTTCATGTGTAAGCGAGTAAATAAACCTTTGTATGTATAAAAACCCTGGTATGTAGCAAATAAGGAAAAAGAGATCACCAATGGTTTGCAAGGCCATTGATATGTGTGAAGTTCAAGTAGGGAGACTCAAACCTAGCGGATTTATGCGTTGGGCACAAAGTCACCCCGAGGTCCGTTATGCTGGGCCTGGGGCTGGGCTCGCTACACCCAAGTAGATCTACCGCTCCTGTCCCTCGGTCCTACCCTGAGGATTAATGGCCTCAAGTTTCCGCCTACCCACTCACATGATCTAAGTAGTAAACCTCCTTACGCTAACCATACCATGTATAAAGTATTCGTAAACATTGTAACATGTATTTCACCCCCGCAGTTTAGAAAACTGAAAACAGTCAAGAGAAAAGGGGGACATGAACTCACAGTGGTGCGTCTCTACCAAGTATACCTCCTGATCAAGCAGCTGTGCGAAGACCTACACGTACTAACTCTATTAGACGGACGACCGTGCCTTAGCTTTATGGTTTAAGTTTTTGGGAAATAGTTAGACAACTATTTCGTGTTTACATTCTGTATATACTTGGTAATTATTTTCCTTCCCAAGGATGGGGAATTTAATACATGTGCGTTCGTATAGCTTCGGAATATGTTATTAAGTCTCACTTAATATATATTTTACTTCTTATTCCAAAATATAAATATTCTTCCCAAAAATATTATATTTTAATACATGTGATTTTCCCAAAATAATACCTTGACAAAAATACGCGTTCATAAATATTTCCGTAAATGCGTAAGTTACGTTTTAAAGATCGAGTGGTAATAGCTATACCGTTGTAACTTAAATATTTATTGCGAAGGCGTTCGTATTATTTTGGAGTCGTTAACATGATAATATTATTTTTACCCTAAAAATAATATTTGTATATTTCACAAAATAATCATAAACACATAACAAATGACGTTATGAAAAATATATACTAAATATATATTTACCAAGTTTTATTTTGTGAAATCCCACCTCCGATATTTTGTAAATAAAGTCGTGGCGAAATCTATAATTTGAAAACATGTCAAAATGTATTTCTAACACTTGTAGTGAAAATATTTCTAAGTGTTAGGTTTTTGAAAAAAATTCGCCAGAGTTCCCCTGTAACTGGAGGTGGCCACGCTTTCAAGCGTATCATTTTCTTTTATAAATCAAACCAACAATTTTCTCATTCAATCAAAACAACGTACAAAGCAACAAACTAGTCAATAAATATGTAAATCGCAAGAATCACATGAACTTGTAGTTTTTCCAAAACTATGAAGTAAATCCCATTACTTTTAGTGGATCTTTATATATATCAATCCGGTTTCGTAAAAAGCCTCGTTTTTAAAGAAATTCCATCTTTACAACTTATTGTAAAATTTGACAAAACTAGTTCTTTGTCGAAACTTAGTGTTACACAAGATCCGGCTTCAGAAAAATATGATTTCTTGGACACTTGGTCCTTTGAAAATACCGCTTGTAGATCCGTAGATCTACTAGTTTTAAACACAATTTCATAAGTAAAGTCGCTTTTACACAAGTTCAAGTTTCGTGTGTGGTAGAGTTTCATCATTTCACCCTTGTTACACTTAAACAAACCCTATGTCATGATCCATGATCATGACCAACCCGGGTTAAACGATGATCCGAGCTACCACAACATAGATCGGGCCCAAATAATAACACAAAACAAATCCTACATGATTTACACAACAATCTAGTTTTTAACCATCATTTTTAGCATTTTTAGTAGACTTTTACGCATCATTTTGTATGTTCACGAGTTTTAACCGTCACATATCGTTTTAACCACTTTAAAATAGATCGAGAGTGTGATTATAGTAACTTACTACTAGCTCGAGGCTAGGGAAGATTCTAGACACAAAATGAGTGGATAAAAGCAATGAGATGAGGTCCTTCGCCTTCCGAATGCACCAAGCCTCCTCGTATGTGATCCTTAGCACTTGTAGTCACTTGGAATAGCAAAATCAAGATCGAATGATGGATGGTTAAAGAGGGGTGTTCGGCCGTGAGTTTATGGAGAGGAGAGGGAGAGTTTTGTTGAGAGCTTAAGTGTGGGAATGTTATGTTGTGCCAAGTCTTGAACTTATAGACCATTCACAAGTTCATTAACCATTGGATGTAATGTTTCTTAGATATTAGACATAAGTGAATATAATAATCAAGATTAGGACAAGAGTGGGGTCACCTAGTGACCGATTCGGTTGGGGGGGGGGTAATCTAGTTAGTTTTCAACTATTTAGTTAGTATATAGTTAGGTTAGTTAAGTTAGTTTAGGGATTAACCCGGTTACTAGTGTGTTGTGCATTATAGCGGGTGTTAGGGTATTCAGGGACCCTAACTGGCTCAGAAAAAACTAAACAATGTTAATGGCAATATTTTCATGTTCCGGGTAAAGTCCGGTTGTTCGGTTCGACAGTGATCCGTTAAAGTGCTTAACAAAGCTTTAAAGTGTCGTTATTACTATTTTTAGTGACACAACTTATTCCCGACACTTTGGAAAGTGTCTAGTAATATTTTCCTCATGTTTTGGCACTTTATTAGTTAACCAAATGCTGAATATTTAGTTAAAGTGCTGAATTTTGTACTTAGGGTACGTTTTAGGCACATCCGGTCACTGTAACTTATTCCTAGTGACGCAGTTCTACAACCCTTGTATCTCTACACTCACTATTAGCGTAGTAAACTATCTCGGGCTCATACAGGCCTTAGAGGCAGTGTCTGCCTGATGCTGGCTTTATCAGCATGTTTTGATAGGTTATCCGTTCATAGTGCTACTGTGCTTTTGTGCATCAAGATTGTCACTAGAGTTCAGCATGTAAATAATGTAGTGACAGTAAATAGAGTATGATGAAAGTATGTACATGTATCAGTAATCAAGTAGCAGTTTATCCACAAGTTCAGGTAAGCAGAGTAATTAAGCAGTAATTAAATATTAATTAAGTCGTACGGATACCTGATTTAGTGAGGGTTGTCACAGACGTGGCATTATCGAGTAAAGCAAAAGGTCAATCACCAAGTGACACGGTGATAAATCCCAAGAACATAAAAAGCATTAACATCAATGTGGTAAGCATCGTTCCAAATACTAAATTTAATGAAACATTGCTAACTTTTTCGTATCAAGTGAACTCAGGTTTGGAAAAAGATGCCGAAGTCGAGAATAATAAAGAGTATGGAGCGCTAATCGTGCCTATCCGAGTGGGGAAACAAAAAATTCCTCATGCATTATTGGATTATGGGGCGAGCATGAGTGTGTTACCAGGTGATCTATACGACATGTATGATTTTGGTCCGCTTCAGGATGTAGACACCATGGTGAGTTTGGCGGATGAAAGTTGGAGGCGTCCACGGGGAATTGCTAAGAATGTTATGATTCGGTTGGGAGAATTCAAGTACCTGGTGGATTTTCTGGTCTTAGATTATGCTACTACCGAGATGGCGTCGCAACAAAGGGTGATTTTAGGTCGACCGTTTCTCTATACAGCAAATGCTAAAATCAACTGTAGAGACGGGATCATTATTATGACCAAAAAGTGTCGTAAGTTGTTCTTTGATGTTCAGATGAGGATTATTAGTTATGAGTCCATTGAGGGGAAGGGTAGCGAATCTAATGGTCATATGAAAAGCATGTGTCAAAGAACGAAAACGAATAAACAACCGGGTCGTGAAGAAAAGTATGAAGGTTCAAGCAGGAGTGTGCGTGATTTTCCACCGAACGAACATGAGATGGATGCATTTTGCTCAATGGCACGAGGAAATGATGGAGATGATAGAAATCGTTTCTTTGAGCCATCATAAATGGGGGGTGGCATGGTCTGGCTGAAGACCTGAAAACTTAGCGCTGCTCGGGAGGCAACCCGGGGGTTTTACATTGATCTTGTTTGTTTTGTTATTTTTCTATGTTTCAGGGCTATGGCAATGTTCAAGTGTGGGGAAGATATGCAGATCTTTGTGTGAAGATGGTGGTGGAAAGTCGAATCATCTACAATATGGTGTGTCAAGCTTCACCAAGTTAATGTAATCTTCCCTTAATCTTGTTATGTTCTTTAGTTTTGAAATGTTTGTAGTTAGTTGGTGTGATTTTGTTGTTAAAAAAAGAAGTATAAAAAGAAAGAAAAGAACAAAAAGAAATTTGGGGTCGGAGTGTTAAAGCTTAAGTTGATGTTAAAGTGGTTTTTAGCGATCATTTCTTTCCAAAGCCATACATTGGGGTCAATGTATCCCAAGTGTGGGGATGGGGGAAATTTTTGTCGATTTTGAAAATTTTTATTTAAACCAAGCGAAAAACTGTTGAATTTTGAAAACTTGACATTGCCCGCGTGACACATCGGCAACCCTTATTGTCCTTTCTTGGTGAGTTCTTGGGCCACACACATGATTAGTAGAGATTAATTCTTTTTGGTTTGAGTGGTAGTTTGTGATTTGTGTTAATGGAACTTGCATAACGAATGCTTGTTGAAGCCTAGGTTTAGCGTGCTTGTAAAGATGAGAAGGGCATTTAGGTATCTTCGTTTGGATGTGTGAGAGTGTGGGAATGGGGGGTTGGACCTCATACGATATATATATGAGCTTGGTAGTGTGAGGGGGCCGAGGTTTGGAATAAATCAAAATGTCGTCGATAAACACAATCACGAACTTATCCAAGTACGGCTTGCAAACTCGATTCATCAAATCCATGAACACTGCAGGTAGTAGATCCAGAGCAAACTCACGCTCTCCCAATTCGATCACACAGCCTCTGACAACTTCATTGGCTTCTACTAACTTTCCATTGGCCAATTCGATTGAGTAGGGAATATCTAACTTACTAGTGGCTAACCCAAGCATATTCTTAAACTCTAATGATACGAAGCTATAATCGGCACCAGTATCAAATAAAACGGATGCATAGCGTTGGTTGACAGGGAACATACCAGTAACGACATTGGGATCTTGGCGCGCTTCCCTCGCTTCAATATTGAAAACTCTTCCACGGGCTTGGTTTAACTCTGGGCAGTTCCTCTTGTAGTGCCCAGCATCACCACAGTTAAAGCATCCAGGTCTTTGCCCGTTTCCACCAGCTTGATTATTCCTCTGGTTACGATTCATTGCGCCCGCTTGATTCGCATTGTTGCCTCGATTCCCATTTCCTCCAATGTTTCCTTGTGGGCGATTTCCGATTCCACCCCGGTTATTGTTTCTGTTTCCAAATCCTCCCTGGCCTCCCTGGCCAACAGTGGCCCAACAAGAATCCTTCAAGTGGCCAGGTTTCCCACATGCTTCACATACTTTCAAACTACAGCGGCCAGAATGGTGTCGCTGGCAGGTATTACACTTGGGCTGAGTGCCCATATACCCCTTTCCTTTCTTCCCACTTCCAGCTGTAACCTGAGCTGGCGCGCTTGTCTCTCCTTTCTTAACAACCCCATTGGTGCCTTGCTTGAAGTTCGAGAACTTCCGCTTGTTACCTCCGGATGACTCGACGTGAGTCTCTTTCTTCTTTGCCTCGATCTCATCGAACTTGTTCAGGCGGATAGCCTCCTCAGTGAGAGCCACGCTCAGATCAATCGCCTCAGTAATTGTTGCAAGCTTGGAGGAGGTTACCATGCTTATGATTTGGGGAGCTAAACCCCAAATGAAGCGTTCAATCCGCTTGAATTCTGGAGTGACCATATAAGGTACCACATCCGATAAGTCATGGAACCTCTGAACATATTCCGCGATCTTTGGACCTTCTATTTTCAAATGCCAGAACTCGGTTTCCAATCTTTGGATTTCCGCGCGAGAGCAGTACTTTTTGCGCATAAGTTCCTTCAGTTCGGTCCATGTTAGTGCGTAGGCAGCAGTTTCTCCAAGAGTCTGCACTTGCAAATTCCACCAAGATAGGGCTCCATCCAAGAATAGCCCAGAAATATAGGTGATTTGCTGGTCTGGTGCACATTTGCTCATGCGAAGAACAGATTCAGTTTTCTCAGCCCAACGAACAAAGGCGACAGCACCTCCAGTGCCATCAAAGTTGACAGGCTTGCAGTCTAGAAACTGCTTGTAGGTGCACCCTGCACATACGTTACAACATATGAATAGCATTAGCATCTTTGCTATAGATATCCAATTAGGTCATGGTATGTCTTAATGACTTAGTATTACCATGAGGTGGATTGTTGTTGCCAGTATTGCCAGAGTTACTTCCACTAGTCCCTCCTTGAGAGGCGGCGTATTGCGCGATGGCAGCAGCGATGACTTGCTGGAGTTCTGCCTCATTGGTAGGCATCGGCGTTTGACGTCTCGGCATCTTCTAAAGATGTGTTCACGTTGGTCAGGCCATAGTAAAGCGTACGTATATAATGATAGTAATAGTACATAACATCTCATGTTATAAATACATCAATCACACAACATCCCATGTCATAAAAATATAAATTACCAATCAAACATCAAATATGAGGAGAATACTGCGATTGCCATATATCGAGACCACATAGTAAGTGTACAAGTACATCATAGTGTCATACAACATCAATGACTAAGGGCGACATCACCCTAGTCCAAAACTATATCAAATCAGTGTCAATACATCCCATATACATGATCAACAAAAGTCAGAATCAGAATGTAGTCTCCAAAAATGTTGTGCGGTCAAAGCAATCGTCGTCTTCTCACCAACGTCTACCCATACGGTACTGAAGAGCTCTACACTGATGGCGGTGGAGGAGGGGGAAAATGGGTGTAGAACAAACGACGCAAATGGAGCCAGTCCTCCTCCATGGCTCTCTGGATACGCAACCAAGAAGCAACCTGCTGCTCAAGTGCCGAAAGGCGAGCAGCATAGTCCGGTGGTAAAGGTCGGGGGTGCTGCGAAGAAGTAGGGTGGGTCTGACCCTGACACTGGCACGGCGGTGGCTGAGCTCTCTCAAGCTCCTGAATGCGCCGTGTGTGTGCCTCGTGCTGGACAACAAATGACATCAAAACGTCCTCAATGGAATATCCCATATGGAAAGGATGGTAGGGGTCGGTCGGTGGCATAACTGGTGGTGACGACCAAAGGAATGGCTCACTGGTTGGATCGAAAGGTGGCACAGAGAATGGTGGAACAGGGGGAATAGTAGTAGAAGACGGTGGTATAACTGGGATAGATACCGGTACATGTCTAAAAGGATGAGCCGAAGAACCCTCTCCAGGTCGAGCTGGAGGTGTAAACTGAGGGAACGAAAAAGAGGTATCAACGTGACGTGTATCGGTGGCAGGAGGGGGAATAGGTGGAATCTCATCATCAGCAGGATTCCACCCATTCTGGGTGTGCGCATACCTGGGATCAATGTGGGTCGCGAATAGTGCATGCTCGGGCTCCAGGGGAACCGGATCAGGTAAGGGAGCAACAACAGGGTCAACGGGTGCATCGATGAGAGGGGCATCGACAGGGTCAGCAGCAACAACATGGTCACCCTCTCACAACGGAGCATCGACAGGGTGATCATCAATGGGTGGGTCAGCAATCACAGGATCTATGGGCATGCCAGCATGAACAGGGTCATGCTCAAGCACTGGGTCAGGAGCGACTACCGGCTCAAGGGCCACGGTAGGCTCGGGGTCAACGAACTCCATATCAAAATCTGCATCGTCAGCGAATGCAGGGTCAACTGGGTCTACTGGGTCAACCAAGGGCTGATCCAAGTGGATGAACTCTATCTCCTGGTCTGGGTCGAATCCTGGGGGGAAAGACAGGATCGGAATCCTCCTCAACATCGTGGTCGAAAGCAAAGCTCGGAGCAGGGGCTACAGAGGATGCTCTATCTGGGTCTGAACCGTGAGAAAGGTGTTGCGCACTCTGAGTGTGTGAAGGTGCGGAGGCCACAGACTCGAAAGAGTCTGGGACCGGAGAGTGAGCAGGTGACTCCTCAGCGGGAGCATCTGCGATCAACAAAAGATCTCCAGTAGCTAGAAGGGCCTCGCCCTGAACCTCATCCTCTAGGGGCTCATCATCAAACAGATCGACGTCGCCATCAGCGTCAGCGTCGAGAAGCATATCATACGCAGGATATGAAGCAAGTGGTATGGGAGCAGGGATCTCTACAAGCGGTAGGTCCCCGGCCAAAGGGCCATCAGCGAGCTCAACAGCCTCGTCAGGTAACGGAAATGGCTGAAAGTCATCCTCGTCTGTGCTAGTAACGTCGGATGTGTGAACCTCGCGCTCTGAATCACCAGTGCCGGACGAGTCCATGTGTCTGTAACATAAACACAAATATGCACAAATAATCAGTCATACAATCAGGTAAACACATTAGTCACCAATTAAGCAATCAAATAATTCTCCTAGTCCCACTAGCCTCTCAGCCTCCCAGACTGACTTTCCTAGTCCCACTAGCCAAATTCTCCCAGCCTCTCAGACTGCTAGTCCCACTAGCCAAATTCTCCCGGCCTCTCAGACTGTTCTTCCTAGTCCCACTAGCCAAATTCTCCCAGCCTCTCAGACTGCTCTTCCTAGTCCCACTAGACAACTACCTCGATCTCTTAGACCGAGCCTCGGCCTCCCAGACCGAGCCTCAGCCTCCCAGACTGAGCCTATAAATAATAAATAAAATGTGCTCAACATTTGTTTAGAAAAACGTTTTGGATCTGGAATTAAGTGGTATGCAGTGTAAAAATGTTTTCGTGAGAGCCCTAGTGATCATAGTCTAGACTCGAGAAGGAATCCTAGTTCGCTATGATCAGAGCTCTGATACCAAGCTGTCACACCCTGGCTTTGCGGAAGCATGGTTAATTTGGTGTGACTTCTTAATACCATAGCTTAACCGTAACAAAGCTATATGAAATAAAAACCATGCAAGATCATCCATTAAATTAAGTTTTGAAATATAAGTAACACAACATTGTCTTAGGGCATTGACTCATGCAACGGAAACTACAACCTGATAACGTAAAACATTGTTCAGAAGACACAAACGTCAACATGAAATAAACATAGTTTAAGAACTGTGACTCGTCCAGGAAAAAGTCACATCCCTTAAACTTGGATGACCTCGTAACTCTTAAGCAGCGGGAAAACGTAACATACCGCGCCAGATCTTTAGTTCCCTGAAATACATGTAAGTTGGAAAAATCAACAATATGTTGAGCGAGTTCATGTGTAAGCGAGTAAATAAACCTTTGTATGTATAAAAACCCTGGTATGTAGCAAATAAGGAAAAAGAGATCACCAATGGTTTGCAAGGCCATTGATATGTGTGAAGTGCAAGTAGGGAGACTCAAACCTAGCGGATTTATGCGTTGGGCACAAAGTCACCCCGAGGTCCGTTATGCTGGGCCTGGGGCTGGGCTCGCTACACCCAAGTAGATCTACCGCTCCTGTCCCTCGGTCCTACCCTGAGGACTAATGGCCTCAAGTTTCCGCCTACCCACTCACATGATCTAAGTAGTAAACCTCCTTACGCTAACCATACCATGTATAAAGTATTCGTAAACATTGTAACATGTATTTCACCCCCGCAGCTTAGAAAACTGAAAACAGTTAAGAGAAAAGGGGGACATGAACTCACAGTGGTGCGTCTCTACCAAGTATACCTCCTGATCAAGCGGCTGTGCGACGACCTACACGTACTAACTCTATTAGACGGACGGCCGTGCCTTAGCTTTATGGTTTAAGTTTTTGGGAATAGTTAGACAACTATTTCGTGTTTACATTCTGTATATACTTGGTAATTATTTTCCTTCCCAAGGATGGGGCATTTAATACATTTGCGTTCGTATAGCTTCGGAATATATTATTAAGTCTCACTTAATATATATTTTACTTCTTATTCCAAAATATAAATATTCTTCCCAAAAATATTATATTTTAATACATGTGATTTTCCCAAAATAATACCTTGACAAAAATACGCGTTCATAAATATTTCCTTAAATGCGTAAGTTACGTTTTAAAGATCGAGTGGTAATAGCTATACCGTTGTTACTTAAATATTTATTGCGAAGGCGTTCGTATTATTTTGGAGTCGTTAACATGATAATATTATTTTTACCCTAAAAATAATATTTGTATATTTCACAAAATAATCATAAACACATAACAAATGACGTTATGAAAAAATATATACTAAATATATATTTACCAAGTTTTATTTTGTGAAATCCCACGTCCGATATTTTGTAAATAAAGTCGTGGCGAAATCTATAATTTGAAAACATGTCAAAATGTATTTCTAACACTTGTAGTGAAAATATTTCTAAGTGTTAGGTTTTTGAAAAAATTTCGCCAGAGTTTCCCCTGTAACTGGAGGTGGCCACGCTTTCAAGCGTATCATTTTCTTTTATAAATCAAACTAACAATTTTCTCATTCAATCAAAACAACGTTCAAAGCAACAAACTAGTCAATAAATATGTAAATCGCAAGAATCACATGAACTTGTAGTTTTTCCAAAACTATGAAGTAAATCCCATTACTTTTAGTGGATCTTTATATATATCAATCCGGTTTCGTAAAAAGCCTCGTTTTTAAAGAAATTCCATCTTTACAACTTATTGTAAAATTTGACAAAACTAAATCTTTGTCGAAACTTAGTGTTACACAAGTGTTTACACACTTGTGTGTTTAAAAATCATTCTTGATCATGTAAGATCCGGCTTCAGAAAAATATGATTTCTTGGACACTTGGTCCTTTGAAAATACCGCTTGTAGATCTGTAGATCTACTAGTTTTAAACACTATTTCATAAGTAAAGTCGCTTTTACACAAGTTCAAGTTTCGTGTGTGGTATAGTTTCATCATTTAACCCTTGTTACACTTAAACAAACCCAATGTCATGATCCATGATCATGACCAACCCGGGTTAAACGATGATCCGAGCTACCACAACATAGATCGGGCCCAAATAATAACACAAAACAAATCCTACATGATTTACACAACAATCTAGTTTTTAACCATCATTTTTAGCATTTTTAGTAGACTTTTACGCATCATTTTGTATGTTCATGAGTTTTAACCGTCACATATCGTTTTAACCACTTTAAAATAGATTGAGAGTGTGATTATAGTAACTTACTACTAGCTCGAGGCTAGGGAAGATTCTAGACGCAAAATGAGTGGATAAAAGCAATGAGATGAGGTCCTTCGCCTTCCGAATGCACCAAGCCTCCTCGTATGTGATCCTTAGCACTTGTAGTCACTTGGAATAGCAAGATCAAGATCGAATGATGGATGGTTGAAAGAGGGGTGTTCGGCCGTGAGTTTATGGAGAGGAGAGGGAGAGTTTTGTTGAGAGCTTAAGTGTGGGAATGTTATGTTGTGCCAAGTCTTGAACTTATAGACCATTCACAAGTTCATTAACCATTGGATGTAATGTCTCTTAGATATTAGACATAAGTGAATATAATAATCAAGATTAGGACAAGAGTGGGGTCACCTAGTGACCGATTCGGTTGGGGGGGGGTAATCTGGTTAGTTTTCAACTATTTAGTTAGTATATAGTTAGGTTAGTTAAGTTAGTTTAGGGATTAACCCGGTTACTAGTGTGTTGTGCATTATAGCGGGTGTTAGGGTATTCAGGGACCCTAACTGGCTCAGAAAAAACTAAACAATGTTAATGGCAATATTTTCATGTTCCGGGTAAAGTCCGGTTGTTCGGTTGGATAGTGATCCGTTAAAGTGCTTAACAAAGCTTTAAAGTGTCGTTATTACTATTTTTAGTGACACAACTTATTCCCGACACTTTGGAAAGTGTCTAGTAATATTTTCCTCATGTTTTGGCACTTTATTAGTTAACCAAATGCTGAATTTTTAGTTAAAGTGCTGAATTTTGTACTTAGGGTACGTTTTAGACACATCCGGTCACTGTAACTTATTCTTAGTGACGCAGTTCTACAACCCTTGTATCTCTACACTCACTATTAGTGTAGTAAACTATCTCGGGCTCATACAGGCCTTAGAGGCAGTGTCTGCCTGATGCTGGCTTTATCAGCATGTTTTGATAGGTTATCCGTTCATAGTGCTACTGTGCTTTTGTGCATCAAGATTGTCACTAGAGTTCAGCATGTAAATAATGTAGTGACAGTAAATAGAGTATGATGCAAGTATGTACATGTATCAGTAATCAAGTAGCAGTTTATCCACAAGTTCAGGTAAGCACACTAATTAAGCAGTAATTAATTATTAATTAAGTCGTATGGATACCTGATTTAGTGAGGGTTGTCACAGACGTGGCATTATCAAAGAAAGCAAAAGGTCAATCGCCAAGTGACACGGTGATAAATCCCAAGAACATAAAAAGCATTAACATCAATATGGTAAGCACCGTTCCAAATACTAAATTTAATGAAACATTGCTAACTTTTTCGTATCAAGTGAACTCAGGTTTGGAAAAAGATGCCGAAGTCGAGAATAATAAAGAGTATGGAGCGCTAATCGCGCCTATCCGAGTGGGGAAACTAAAAATTCCTCATGCATTATTGGATTATGGGGCGAGCATGAGTGTGTTACCAGGTGATCTATACGACATGTATGATTTTGGTCCGCTTCAGGATGTAGACACCATGGTGAGTTTGGCGGATGAAAGTTGGAGGCGTCCACGGGGAATTGCTAAGAATGTTATGATTCGGTTGGGAGAATTCAAGTACCTGGTGGATTTCTGGTCTTAGATTATGCTACTACCGAGATTGCGTCGCAACAAAGGGTGATTTTAGGTCGACCGTTTCTCTATACAACAAATGCTCAAATCAACTGTAGAGACGGGATCATTATTATGACCAAAAAGAGTCGTAAGTTGTTCTTTGATGTTCAGATGAGGATTATTTGTTATGAGTCCATTGAGGGGAAGGGTAGCGAATCTAATGGTCATATGAAAAGCATGTGTCAAAGAACGAAAACGAATAAACAACCGGGTCGTGAAGAAAAGTATGAAGGTTCAAGCAGGAGTGTACGTGATTTTCCACCGAACGAAAATGAGATGGATGCATTTTGCTCAATGGCACGAGGAAATGATGGAGATGATAGAAATCGTTTCTTTGAGCCATCATAAATGGGGGGTGGCATGGTCTGGCTGAAGACCTGAAAACTTAGCGCTGCTCGGGAGGCAACCCGGGGGTTTTACATTGATCTTGTTTGCTTTGTTATTTTTCTATGTTTCAGGGCTATGGCAATGTTCAAGTGTGGGGAAGATATGCAGATCTTTGTGTGAAGATGGTGGTGGAAAGTCGAATCATCTACAATATGGTGTGTCAAGCTTCACCAAGTTAATGTAATCTTCCCTTAATCTTGTTATGTTCTTTAGTTTTGAAATGTTTGTAGTTAGTTGGTGTGATTTTGTTGTTAAAAAAAAGAAGTATAAAAAGAAAGAAAAGAACAAAGAGAAATTTGGGGTCGGAGTGTTAAAGCTTAAGTTGATGTTAAAGTGGTTTTTAGCGATCATTTCTTTCCAAAGCCATACATTAAGGTCAATGTATCCCAAGTCTGGGGATGGGGGAAATTTTTGTCGATTTTGAAAATTTTTTGTTAAACCAAGCGAAAAACTGTTGAATTTTGAAAACTTGACATTGCCCGCGTGACACATCGGCAACCCTTATTGTCCTTTCTTGGTGAGTTCTTGGGCCACACACATGATTAGTAGAGATTAATTCTTTTTGGTTTGAGTGGTAGTTTGTGATTTGTGTTAATAGAACTTGCATAACGAATGCTTGTTGAAGCCTAGGTTTAGAGTGCTTGTAAAGATGAGAAGGGCATTTAGGTATCTTCGTCTGGATGTGTGAGAGTGTGGGAATGGGGGGTTGGACCTCATACGATATATATATGAGCTTGGTAGTGTGAGGGGGCGGAGGTTTGGTCTTTAGTAGCCATGTTTGAGCCTATCGCCATTCATTTGTGACCCATGCCCATCTTCTCAAATTTCTACATATTGAGACGACCCGGTTTAGGAGCTTTAGTGTTTGATGTTTGATGTTTATGTATATGTTCTTTTTATGCTTGTTTGTCTAAAAAAAATCTGAGAAAAATACAAAAAGAAAGAAATAGTTGAAAGAAAATCAAAAAGAAAAGAAAAAGATGATGATGTTGTGTAAATAGTCGATGTTTGTTTTGGTTAGTAGTAGCAATAAAACCGGGTCGAATCAATGAGCTACTTGCATAGGTTTCCCACCATCTTCCTACCCTTACACATAGCCCCGTTACAACCCATAAGTCCCTTTGATTTACGAGCATGTTAGGCAATGCATAGGCGGAGACTTGATTTGTATTCAAGCATATTGTCGCACAGTCACACATTTGCATTGAGTGTTCTAGCACAATCTTGCTTGTATTCTTTGTCACCGAGAGGAGAGTTATTGCGAGGGATGTGTCTTGTGGTGTGATGATATGTTAGTAAAAGGACGACATGTATTTTCTTGGTTTATTTTGATCGCTTGTAAGTTTGGGAATGACTTTTGAACAGGTTGCTTGGGACAAGCAATGGGTAAGTGTAGGGATGTGACAGGTTGCTTGAACAAGTTGCTTGGGACAAGCAATGGGTCCGTAGGACGACCCTTGAGTGTTATAAATGATAATGTAACCCCGCATTTATCCATGTAACTGTCTAGAATTAGGTAACTACGGTTGTTTGTGTTTCAGGTATAAATGCAGCTTAAAAGGGAAGGAATTTGGAGCATCAATGAAACAATAAATTTTGGAATTGAAGAACTAAGAATATCACATGATAGAGGATGAAATTACGAGAACGTGGGCGAAAACGGCGAAAAAAACGGAGTTGAAACGAGAAAGTTATGAAGAAAACAAGAAAACGTATCCTGGCGCCACCGTAGCCTACGGCCCTGGCCGTAGGTTACGGCCCTCAGCTATCCAAAAGTTGCTGTAAGCCAGTTTAAAAGCGCCGTAAGGAGTTTATATGGCACCGTAGCCTACGGCCAGGGCCGTAGGTTACGGCTCGGAGCTGGGGAAACTTGTAACTGCCATATTAACTCGCGTTTTTATGATGGCTTTTCACTTCTAATCATTCCATTCGGTTACACAGCAGTCTAGTGGCGATTTTGAGTGTTCTTGGTGCTTGGAAACAATTTCTAAACATCTTGTTAGTGTTTTTAATTCCTATGAACATTGATATATATGTGATGATGATTGTCCAAGCCATGTGCGGCTAAACTTATGGTGGTCATCTTTAGTTGAAGGTTTGTTTGAGACGTTTGTGCTTTGATTTCGTATTTCTAGAATGATAAACTTAATCTATGTTTTGTTTATTATGGTGTGTGCTTATTTGCTTGTAAATTGTTGATTCTTTTGTTAATCTAGTTTGAAACCATACGTTCTTGGTGCCATTGGCAATCGAGATATCATGGGTAGAATTAGCATTGGGTAAGGGTTAACTGGTCATCGGGTAACAACCTCACGTTCTAGGAATCTGAGTACTTAGTTCCCTTTTATCACAATAAGTAATCACAGATGAACTATGTCTATGTAGTTCTTTCTAGTGAATGATAGCATAAATGTCGAAGCAAACCGGAAACTAAAGATGGTCATTTGTCTCTAAATTGCTTACAAACCAAATTTCTATTTTTTGCAATTACATTAGTAATCTTAGCTTTAAAAATCATACAAACCAACTCTTGAATTTTACTTTCATGCAATTAGTTTAACTTAGTTAATTTAGAGAAACTTTTAAATAGCACGCATTCCACAAACTCTCTGTGTTCGATACCCACTTACCGCTAACTATTTAGTAGTAATTGGATTAAATTTGATTGTGACCACGACATCACGTCAGCCATTATGTATTTACTGTCATGCCATTTGGTTTAACCAATGCCCCAGCTGCATTTATGGACATGATGAACCGAATATGTAAGCCATATTTGGATAAATTCATAGTTGTTTTTATAGATGATATTCTCATTTACTCTAAAGGTAAAGAGGAACATGCAAAGCATTTGCACACACTTCTAAGCTTATTGAGAAAGGAAAAGCTTTATGCTAAGTTTTCAAAATGTGAATTTTGGTTAGAAGAAGTCCAGTTTCTTGGACATTTAGTCAATCATGAAGGAATTCATATGGATCCTACCAAGATCGAGGCAATTACTAAATGGAAAAACCCTGAATCACCAACCGAGGTTAGAAGTTTCTTAGGATTGGCCGGTTATTATAGAAGGTTTATTTGAGATTTTTCTAGAATAGCCATTCCCTTAACTAAGCTAACCTGTAAATCTGTTATGTTTGAATGGGGACCAAAACAAGAAGACTTTGTAGTCTATTGTGACGCTTCTAAGTTAGGTTATGGATGTGTGTTGATGCAACGTCAAAAGGTTATAGCCTATGCATCTAGACAAATTAAGAATCATGAAGAGAACTGTTCAACCCATGATTTAGAATTAGGAGCAATAATTTTTGCTTTGAAAATTTGGAGACATTACCTTTACGGTAGTAAGTTTACCATTTTCACCGACCATAAGAGTTTAAGGTATGTTTTTGGGCAAAAGGAATTGAATATGAGACAAAGACGCTGGATGGAGATACTTAGTGATTATGATTGTAATATCCAGTATCATACAGGAAAGGCAAATATAGTGGCTGATACTTTAAGTCGATAGTGTCATGAAAATCCAAAAAGAGTGTGTTCTCTTAAATTAAATCTACAGATAGATATAAATGAACAGATTAGAAAAGCACAAGAATCAGTAATCAAGGATGATACTGAAAAGTTGAAGGGAATGATTAAGGAATTAGAACAAGGAACAGATGGAATTTGGAGATTCCATAAGAAAAGAATGTGGATACCCAAATTAGGAAACCTACGCCACCGTATATTAGAAGAAGCCCAGAAGTCTAAGTATACAATGCATCCTGGAAGTGATAAAATGTATCAGGACTTAAGAAAGAATTTTTGGTAGATAGGAATGAATAAAGATATAGCAGCTTGATGTGCGTAAGTGTGTATATGTTTTAGGTATATATTTTAAGCCCTTTTTACACTTTTTAGCCAAGTTTTAAATTTATAAAACACGATATTTACTAACACTAAACACACATATGGGCAAGTGCACCCATCGTGGACGTAGTACAGTGTTGGTAAGATACCGAAGTCGTCCAAGGACACAAGAGCTTTTAGTACCGGTTTATCCTCAACGTCTAATCAATCAAAATGTTAGAAAACGGTTTTTAAACTAAGAAAATAAAACTAACTAAAATGCTGAAAAAGAAAATAAAAATAAAACAGATAGACAAGATGAATCACTTGGATCCGACTCGTGTGTAGTGTAACCTTTGATTATTTTCGCACTTTTGCACTTGTTTAAGAGATTATCTTAGTTATTGTAGTAGGCCCCTCTTTTGAAGGCGACGTTACCCTCAACCCAGTAGTTTGAGTCAACAAAGATACAATCCTAAAGTGTCGGATTATTGAAAGATAATTAATTAAGTTATTAATGCATAATGTGGTAGGCCCCTCTTTTGAAGGCGACGTTACCCTCGGCTAAGTAGTCTGAGTCAGCAAGGATACAGTTCTAAGTAGCCGGGTTAAAGTTTTAATAGTAGTTTAACTTATGAGGGGATCAAAGAGTTTGGACCCCCGCCATCCAATACCTTGAGGTATTGAAGGAGGTCCTACTAAATTTGACCCAGGTCCTTTGCAAGATCTATACATTGAACAATGGCAAGACTCTTACCAAACCATTCCCTTAACCCCCGACCAGGTAGCCAACATACCTCCATATAGACCGTGGAGATATGAATGGTGAAAATCTTTTATTTTATATAGACAGTAAAATAATGCCAAGACACCACGGACAAACGATAAGGAAGAATCACCTTCAGCATAAGAAACTAGTAATTAAAGTCATTAATACAAAACCAATTAAAATGTGCAAAAGATTAAAAATAAAAAGTATTACACTAAACACTTGTCTTCACCAAGTGATGTAAGAGACTTAGGCAAACATGGCCTTTGATTGTCAAGAACTCTTACGATCAATCTTATATCCCGAGATGACTCACACACTCTATGATGGACAATGGATGATGGTGGTGGATGATGGTGTTGTGATGGTGGTGGGTGGTGGGTTAAGTGTGAGAGAGGTGGTGTGCCAAGGGATGAGTTGCAAGAGCTCCATACACCCATATTTATAGGCTGAACAGAAGCTCGGGCACGGCCCCGTGTCCGCTGGGCACGGCCCCGTGTCCATCTGACTCTCTCTTCATTAATTGCAATTCGCAATTTCAATAAATGCGTCTGCAGAAAGTTGACCACGCCCCCGTGTCCGCTGGGCACGGCCCCGTGGTGGGCAATAGAAGCTTCTATGACTTTGTGTTCTCTGCTGACCCTTGGGCACGGCCTCGTGCTCCCTGAGCACGGGGCATGTTCAGTCTTCTGTCTTCTTTGTTTTGCTTGGGAAGATGCTGTCGGGAGGTCGGGCATGCCACTTTTATTCCTTTTCTTGTATTTATGTTAGATTTAGCTGTCTTTTTGCTTCTTTTGTTCATTTGAGCTCATTTAATCCTGAAAATACAAAAGGAAGACAAAAGCATACTTTTTCCAACATTAGTACTAAAAAAGGGTTAGTTTTATGCCACAATTGATGTAATTTATATGTTGCATTTTGTGCACATCAAATACCCCCACACTTGAATCTTTGCTTGTCCTCAAGCAAAACTCTTTATAATTTGGCTTTTTTACTCCCAAATGGAATGGGTAGAAGAGAAGGTTTTTGGGCTTGTCATAGAGTGTCGGGATTTCCAAGATTCTTTAATTAAGTTTTATTTTTATTTAGAGAAAAACGCAATTTGCGTCCCTGTGGTATGTCCCAAACATCAACCTGAGCCCCTAAATTAAATTTTTGGTTTTTTGAGCCCCTGACTTTATGAATTCTTAACAGTTTCAGTCCCTGCCGTTAGTGTTCTGTCAGTTTGACCGTTTGACAGTTGTGAAAAGTCCTTTATGCCCTTGACCCTTAACGTCTTCTGTACTTAATCTCAGTTCATCATGATTCGAACAATTTCGTCACACTTCTCAACCAAATCTGTGAAGAAAATCTCTCCCATCTCCCAACACCGATTATCATCATCATCATCATCATCTGCATCTTCCGAACAATACATCTTCATCATCTTCATCTTCATCATCTTTATCAGCTTCATCAGCTTCATCATCTTCATCGATAACAATCCAAGGTAAAATCACATACCTAAATCGCATCGATAACATGATTCTTGTGGGTTTTTGTCTCGGATATCAAAACAAAGGTTTGGTTTTGTTTGATTCTTGTGGGTTTTTGTCTCGGGTATCAAAGCAGAGGGTTAACAGAGGGTTATCCTCTATACGGTAAAATCACAAACCTAAATCACATAGATAACATGATTATTGTGGGTTTTTGTCTCGGATATCAAAACAAAGGTTTGGTTTTGTTTGATTCTTGTGGGTTTTTTGTCTCGGGTATCAAAACAGAGGGTGCTAAATGGCTGTGTTTTGGTATCAAAAGGTTTGGTTTTGTTTGATTCTTGTGGGTTCTTGTAGGTTTTTGATTCTTGTGGTTTTGTTTGATTCTTGTTTGATTCTTGTGGTTTTGTTTGATTTTTGTTTGAATGTGTTTTGGTTATGAATGCGGTACTAAATTCAAAACAGAGGTTTTTGAATGTGTTTTGGTGTTGATTCTTGTGTAGTTATTTAAACACATCAATGTTGATACTTGAAATGTGTTTTGGTGTTGATTCTTGTGTAGTTGTTTGAGAACTGTTTAAAAAGAACAGTTTCGGATTGATGTGTTCCTCATTTGAATGTGTAAGTTTTTGATTCTTGTGGTTTTGTTTGATTTTTGTTTGAATGTGTTTTGGTTATGAATACGGTACTAAATTCAAAACAGAGGTTTTTGAATGTGTTTTGGTGTTGATTCTTATGTAGTTATTTAAACCCAATGTGTTTATATTGGATCAGATTGTGAATACATTGTTCTTCATTTGAATGTGTTTATATTGGATCAGTTTCGGATTGATGTGTTCCTCATTTGAATGTGTTTATATTGGATCAGTTTCGGATTGATGTGTTCCTCATTTGAATGTGTTTATATTGTACAGAATGGCTGCGGATGTAAAGATACGCAAAACACCAACTATGAAGGCGAGAACACTTGACAACCTCCTAGAAGATGGTGCGGTGCACATAAGGAAGTGATTGATATGAATGAATACAACCCTAGTGTAGGTCTTCGATTTTCCTTGAAATTCCAGAGCTCGCTAATTACGTATCTGCCACTTGGGTTATATTGTAACATATGAATGAATATAACCCCAGTGGCAGATATGTAATTACCTACACTGAGGTTATATTCATTCATATCTGCTACATTCCAAAGTGTACCCGTCAGTAAAGATCCACAATTGCTTGTGGATCTTTGACGTTTTGTCTCTGTATTGTATGTTACGGTCTTTTGTTATCGAGTCTGTAAGTTCCGTCAAGTCTACGAAGTTGGTATGACGTTTTGTCTCTGTATTGTATGTATTAAAACTTTACATTTAATATAC
This sequence comes from Helianthus annuus, assembly GCF_002127325.2. Taxonomy (NCBI): domain Eukaryota; kingdom Viridiplantae; phylum Streptophyta; class Magnoliopsida; order Asterales; family Asteraceae; genus Helianthus; species Helianthus annuus. The sequence goes on along the minus strand of NC_035441.2, from coordinate 7,847,782 downwards.
AGTTTACGCTTTAATAATTTGTTATATATAGTATACATTTAATTATTATATTGCATTTATTTAAAAATAAAAGAGAATTTAGGCTTTAATAATTTGATATATATATATATATATAGTATAAATTTAATTATTATATTGCATTTATTTAAAAAGAGTTAATTATTAGATTGCATTTATTTAAAAATAAAGAGAAAAATGTTCAAATAAAAGAGTTAATTTGAATTATTAACAAAAAAGAAAAAAATTAATTTAGGGGCTCAGGCTGATATTTCACTCATACCATAGGGACGCAAAGTGTTATTGATATATGTCAAAAGACGGTCTTACCCCTGCCTCAAACAGTCAAACTGACGGCAGGGACTCAAAGTGTTATGAATTCATAAGGTCAGGGGCTCAAAAAACCAAATATTTAATTTAGGGGCTCAGGTTGATGTTTGGGACATACCACAGGGACGCAAATTGCATTTTTCTCTTTTATTTATTTACAATCCTATTCGCCATGATTTATTAAAAACGTTTTGTAAGAAAAATTACTTATTAGGGCATAACTGATGTGTGTAAAATGCAACATATAAATTACATCAAATGAGGCATAAAACTAACCCTTTTTAAGTACTAATGTTGGAAAAAGTGTGTTTTTGTCTTCCTTTTGTATTTTCAGAATTAAATGAGCTCAAATTAACAAAAGAAGCAAAAAGACAGCTAAATCTAACATAAATACAAGAAAAGCAACAAAAGTGGATTGCCCGACCCCTCAACAGCATCCTCCCAAACAAAACAGAGAAGGCAGAAGACTGAACACGCCCCGTGCTCAGTGAGCACGGGGCCGTGCCCAAGAAGCAGCAGAAAAGACAAACCTGTAGAAGCTTCTATTGCTCACCACGGGGGCGTGCCCAAAGTACTGCAGGCGCATTAATTGTAATTGCGAAATACAATTAATGAGGAGAGATAGTGTCAGACAAGCACGGGGCCATGCCCAGCGGACACGGGGCCGTGCCCAGGCCTCTGTTCAGCCTTTAAATAGGAGTGCTTGGCTTCATTGCAACTCATCCCTTCGCACACCACCTCTCTCACACTTCATCCACCACCCACCACCATCACAACACCATCATCCACCACCATCATCCATTGTCCGTCATAGAGTGTGTGAGTCGTCTCGGGATCCAAGATTGATCGTAAGAGTTCTTGACAATCAAGGCCATGTTTGCCTAAGTCTCTTACATCACTTGGTGAAGACAAGTGTTTAGTATAATACTTTTTATTTTTAATCTTTTGCACTTTTTATTTGGTTTTGTATTACTGACTTTAATAATTAGTTTCGTATGTTGAAGGTGACTTTTCCTTATCGTTTGTCTGTGGTGTCTTGGCATTATTTTACTGTCTATATAAAATAAAAGATTTTCACCATTCATATCTCCACGGTCTATATGGAGGTATGTTGGCTACCTGGTCGGGGGTTAAGGGAACGGTTTGGTAAGGGTCTTGCCCTTGTTCAGCGTTTAGAGGTCCTGCAAGGGACCTGGGTCAAATTTAGTAGGATCTCCTTCAATACCCAAAGGTATTGGATGGCGGGGATCCAAACTCTTTGACCCCCTTATAAGTAAACTACTATTAATACTATAACCCGACTATTTAGGACTGTATCCCTGCTGACTCAGACTACTTAGTCGAGGGTAACGTCACCTCCAAAAGAGGGGCCTACCATAATTTGCATTAATAACTTAATTCATTATCTTTCAATAATCCGACCCTTTAGAATTGTATCCTTGCTGACTCAAACTACTGGGTTGAGGGTAACGTCGCCTTCAAAATAGGGGCCTACTACAATAACTAAGATAATCTCTTAAACAAGGGCAAAAGTGCGAAAATAATCAAAGGTTATACTAATACACGAGTCGGATCCAAGTGATTCATCTTGCTTATCTGTTTTTATTTTTATTTTATTTTTCAGCATTTAATTAGTTTTATTTTCTTAGTTTAAAAAAATCTTTTTCTAAACATTTTGATTTGATTAGACGTTGAGGATAAACCGGTACTAAAAGCTCTTGTGTCCTTGGACGACCTCGGTATCTTACCAACACTATACCACGTCCACGATGGGTGCACTTGCCCATATGTGTGTTTAGTGTTAGTAAATATCGTGTTTTATAAATTTAAAACTTGGCTAAAAAGTGTAAAAATGGCTTAAAATATATATCTAAAATATATTACACTACACATGCATCAAGTTTTTGGAGCCGTTGCCGGGGACACAAGAATTTTAAGAAAGTTAGGAATCAACGGCCTAATCATTTTTTTTTCTTTTTAATTTTTTTTTAGGATTTTCTTAGTTTTTCAGCTTCTGCAGAGCTCAGCACGGGCCGTGCCTGGTCAGACACGGGCCGTGCCCAGCAGTGTTACTGGCAGTTTTTAGTTTTCCGAGTTACAGAAGGCTGACCACGGGGCCGTGTCCAACTCTCCAGTAACAGGGATCCGGAAAACAATCACTGTAACTCCGACCACGGGCCGTGTTCATTGAGCCCGGGGCCGTGGTGAACCTTCTGACCAACATTCTTTTCTGTTTTTGTTGCAGGACTTGGAACCAGACGCCATTTCTACGTAGTGTATGAGCTCCAGTTCTAATAAAGACATAAAAGAACCTCTAGAAGAACCCGAACGCTTTCTCAGAAAAAGACTAAAAGCTAAAAGCCAAGAGAAGGTTTCGGGGAACCCACTTCCAATGGCGGACCAACGTACCCTCATGGATTATCTACGACCCACCGTATGTAATCTCGGCGCCGCTACCAATGCACCGAATGTTGAAGTCAATAACTTCGAACTTCGGCCGCATTTGATACAGATGCTTCAGAACTCCGCAACCTTCCATGGTCTTGCGGACGAGGATCCCCATCTACATATTACTAATTTCTTAGAAATATGTGATACCTTTCGGATCAATGGAGCATTAAATGACGCCATCCACCTCCGAATGTTTCCTTTTTCACTAAAAGACCGAGCAAAAGCTTGGCTTAACGCCCTCCCAGCTGGATCGGTAAACACCTAGGATGAACTAGCCCAAAAATTTCTATATAAGTACTTCCCTCCCGCTAAAACGGCTAAATTAATGACAGAAATTAATACATATTCACAAGAGGACGGGGAATCCTTATATGAAACTTGGGAAAGGTTCAAGGAGCTATTGTGAAAGTGTCCACATCACGGCCTTGCGATATGGCAACAAGTATCCACTTTCTATAATGAGTTGTTGCCACACACAAGGCAAACACTTGACTCTAGCTCCGGGGGACTTTTAGGTAATCGCCGCCCGCATGAAATATATAATCAAATTGAGGAAATTGCTCAAACCAATTTTCAGTGGCACACTCCCTGAGGCAATAAATCCATTGCCCTGGGCGCCCATAAGGTTGATGAAAGCACTTCTTTACAAGCCCAAATCGAGGCCCTTTCTTCGAAAATAAAAAAATTGGAAATGACAAAAACGGTCTCGGTTATGGCTTGTGAAGGGTGTGGTGGGCCACATGAAAATTGGAGTTGTATGAAAGAAACGGGCGATCAACAAGAATCGGTAAACTACATTGATAATAGACCTAGGTCGTCAGGTCCTCCAACGGGCACCTACAACCAAGGATGGCGAAATCACCCTAACCTTGGTTGGAGAGAACCCGGCAATAGTAGTAACCGTGTTTCTTTTCAGTGTCGGAGATGAGGCGAGATATAGTATCTTCAAGCCTTTCTCGTCCACCTTGTTGTTGAGGGAAATTTTGTGACTCATTTCTTGGTTGTTGAAAGTTCGTTCGTTGGTTTTGTTGTTTCTACAATTAGAATCAAATTTTAGAAACCAACAAGCTAGTATTCAAAACATCGAAAAACAAATAAGTCAACTAGCACAAAATTTCTCCGAGAGACCACAAGGCGCGTTACCAAGCAATACCGAAACAAACCCAAAAGCGCAAGTTCATCTCATAACATTACGGAACCGCACCGTGGGTCCTACGGAAGGCCCGCCGCCTGCCGAGGAGACCATAACGCCGCCCCTACAAGAGAAGGGTTCCCCTCCCTCACCAGAGCCTACTAAGGCTCCTCGAGTTCCGTACCCCGGTAGGTTAATCCGTCAAAAGACCAATGATCAATTCGCAAAATTCGAAAGTCTACTAAAAAAATTGCATGTCAACATTCCTTTCATTGATGTCCTAACCCAAATGCCTAAATACTCTAAGTTCATGAGGGACTTCCTCACTCATAAAAGGAAAATTGAAACATTGCAATTAGTTAACTTAGGCGAAGAATGCTCTGCCCTCGCACTCAACAAACTCCCCCAAAAGAAAATCGATCCCGGAAGCTTCACAATTCCTTGCTCGATCGGGGACTCCCCCGTTCGTAATGCAATAGCCGACCTTGGGGCTAGCATTAACCTCATGCCCTCATCAATGTTCAAGAGACTCGGCCTAGGAATAACGAGTCCTACAAAAATGAGCATACAACTTGCTGATCGATCCGTCAAATTCCCGCAAGGTGTTATTGAAAATCTCCTAGTCATGGTCGAAAATTTCGTCTACCCGGCCGACTTTGTCATACTCGATATGGAAGAAGACACCGAAGTCCCCCTTATACTAGGGAGACCATTTCTCGCCACCGCACAGGCAGTGGTAGACATGAATGACGGAACACTCACTTTAAAGTATGGGGATGATGAAGTAAAGTTCGGGGTTGGGAAGAGAATAGAGGACAATGACCCGGTCAATTACATGAAGGTTATTGATTCAAGTTTGGATGATGCTCTCCGACGGTGCAACATGGGATGCAAAACATCCCGCTCAGAAAACATATAACCTTGCCTTGGGTCTAGCCAAGGACCCTTATAAACGTGGCGCACCACGGAGGCAATCCGCGGAACTATCCTTAGTTTAAGTTTAATATTTTAGTTTTAATGTGCAGGAATAAAACACACTCATGGTGGTAAAGGATGAAAAGGGAAACGAGAAACATGGCCCCATGCACAAAAACAAGGCCATCAGACATGAATTTCTCTATTACAGTAAGCTCAGCACGGGCCGTGCCCAGCCAACACGGCCCCGTGCTGAACACCCTGCAGACAAATGCCCAGTTCATGTAACTGGACACGGGTCGTGTTCACCGAACACGCCCCCGTGTCCAGGCTTCTGTTTCTTTTCTTTAATTATTGTTACTGGCACCTGCACACGGGGCCGTGCCCGGTCCCCACGGGGCCGTGTCCAGTCTGCCAGTAACATAAATTTTTGCTTTTAACACCATGTTACACATTCAATCAACCTAAAAATTTATTTTTGGGACACATTGAGGACAATGTGTAATTTAAGTGTGGGGGGGGGATGCTAAAACCTTGAATTTTGCAAGTCCTAACAACAAGCCTTACACAAAACTCTATTGGAACCGCTAATCACCCCAAATTTTTTCAAAAATTTTCATTTTTTTTACTTGTCTAAAGTTTAAGTTGGGAATTCTAAGACTAACAAGGTTATATTTTTACAAGTTTACAACCGATAGCGTCGTGAAAAAAAGAACCAACATAAGAAAATTATGAAACGGCATGACAAGCTTAGTTAAAATTCGATTATATATACTTGATCACATAAAAACCCATTCCCACAAAAGTGAGTTTTGAGCCTTTATTGAGCATACAAATATACACCTTTACGCTAAATGCTCATTTTTCGTTTCTTGTGTGAATAACCGCTTGGTTCTTACGACTCTAGAACTTGCCACGACAATTCATTCCCGGTCCTTACCAACTTAAACCCAAGTAAGTAAATGACGGAGGCATTAGGACTAACCCTTTTTCTTTCAAAACCATTATTTTTATTTTTCTTTTCACCTACCAAAAAACTCCCCCTAGTTAGCCCCTTTGAGCCTAAACCTTTTCGTTTCTTAACCCCAAAAACCCTTTTATTTTAACCTTTTATTTTAGTAACAAGCTCGGTTTTCGTGTGACTAAAAAAAAATTTACAATGAAGTTAGAAATAAACAAACAAAGCTCCTCAAACAAAAGCTTGTTTGAAGAAATACTTCATTAAAAATAAAAAGTCACAAAAACAAAATGTTTTACGAAAACCGACGCTTTTTACGACTTTCGCCCTTTTCTACTAACCACTAACCCAACTACCCACCTTTAGCCCAAGCCTAACCCTTCACCCCCAAAAGTCCTCTTGATATTTACAAAGGTATAAACTTAAAAAGGAGGAGGATTGATTACTTGACAAGCTTATGGTAGGAATAAGTTTCATGCCGCTCTCGAGTGATTCACTAAGAATACACCTTCGGCCGAGTGTGAGTGATTTCTCCCGTGAGGTATGTGAACTTGTATATAAATGGAATTTTAGAAAGGCATGTTATGCCTTAATAAATAATTTACCTTATGAAAAGTTTTTAATAAATCATGACGAATAGGATTGTAAATAAATAAAAATAAAAACCAATAAAGATCTTGGATTCCCGACACTCTATGACAAGCCAAAACCTTCTCTTCTACCCATTCCATTTGGGAGTGTAAGCCACATATTAAAGAGTTTTGCTTGAGGACAAGCAAAAATTCAAGTGTGGGGATACTTGATGTGTGTAAAATGCAACATATAAATTACATCAAATGAGGCATAAAACTAACCCTTTTTAAGTACTAATGTTGGAAAAAGTGTGTTTTTGTCTTCCTTTTGTATTTTCAGGATTAAATGAGCTCAAATTAACAAAAGAAGCAAAAAGACAGCTAAATCTAACATAAATACAAGAAAATGAACAAAAGTGGATTGCCCGACCCCTCAACAACATCCTCCCAAGCAAAACAGAGAAGGCAGAAGACTGAACACGCCCTGTGCTCAGTGAGCACGGGGCCGTGCCCAAGAAGCAGCAGAAAAGACAAACCTGTAGAAGCTTCTATTGCTCACCACGGGGCCGTGCCCAGTGAACACGGGGGCGTGCCCAAAGTACTGCAGGCGCATTAATTGTAATTGCGAATTACAATTAATGATGAGAGATAGTGTCAGACAGGCACGGGGCCGTGCCCAGCGAACACGGGGCCATGCTCAGGCCTCTGTTCAGCCTATAAATAGGAGTGCTTGGCTTCATTGCAACTCATCCCTTGGCACACCACCTCTCTCACACTTCATCCACCACCCCCCACCATCACAACACCATCATCCACCACCATCATCCATTGTCCATCATAGAGTGTGTGAGTCGTCTCGGGATCCAAGATTGATCGTAAGAGTTCTTGACAATCAAGACCATGTTTGCCTAAGTCTCTTACATCACTTGGTGAAGACAAGTGTTTAGTATAATACTTTTTATTTTTAATCTTTTGCAATTTTTATTTTGTTTTGTATTAATGACTTTAATAACTAGTTTCTTATGTTGAAGGTGACTTTTCCTTATCGTTTGTCCGTGGTGTCTTGGCATTATTTTACTGTCTATATAAAATAAAAGATTTTCACCATTCATATCTCCACGGTCTATATGGAGGTATATTGGCTACCTGGTCGGGGGTTTAGGGAACGGTTTGGTAGGGGTCTTGCCCTTGTTCAGCGTTTAGAGGTCCTGCAAGGGACCTGGGTCTAATTTAGAAGGATCTCCTTCAATACCCAAAGGTATTGGATTGCGGGGATCCAAACTCTTTGACCCCCTCATAAGTAAACTACTATTAATACTATAACCCGGCTATTTAGGACTGTATCCCTGCTGACTCAGACTACTTAGTCGAGGGTAACGTCACCTCCAAAAGAGGGGCCTACCATAATTTGCATTAATAACTTAATTCATTATCTTTCAATAATCCGACCCTTTAGGATTGTATCCTTGCTGACTCAAACTACTGGGTTGAGGGTAACGTCGCCTTCAAAAGAGGGGCCTACTACAATAACTAAGATAATCTCTTAAACAAGTGCAAAAGTGCGAAAATAATCAAAGGTTATACTAATACACGAGTCAGATCCAAGTGATTCATTTTTCTTATCTGTTCTTATTTTTATTTTATTTTTCAGCGTTTAGTTAGTTTTATTTTCTTAGTTTAAAAAAATCTTTTTCTAAACATTTTGATTTGATTAGACGTTGAGGATAAACCGGTACTAAATGCTCTTGTGTCCTTGGACGACCTCGGTATCTTACCAACACTATACTACGTCCACGATGGGTGCACTTGCCCATATGTGTGTTTAGTGTTAGTAAATATCGTGTTTTATAAATTTAAAACTTGGCCAAAAAGTGTAAAAAGGGCTTAAAATATATATCTAAAATATATTACACTACACACGCATCAATAACATACCTTATTAAAATTCCATTTATATACAAGTTCACATACCTCACGGGGAATCACTCAACACTCGGCCGAAGGTGTATTTTTAGTGAATCACTCGCGAGCGGCATGGAACTTACTCCTACCATAAGCTTGCCAAGCAATCAATCCTCCTCCTTTTTAACTATATACCTTTGTAAATTTCAAGAGGACTTTTTGGGAGAAGGGTTAGGCTTGGGCTAAAGGTGGGTGGGTTAGTGGTTAGTAAAAGGGCGAAAAGCGTAACAAAACGTCGGTTTTTTGAAAGACTTTTTTATTTTTCACATTTTTATTTCATTTTGATGAACCATTTGTTTCAAACAAATTTATTTTTGATTGACTTGTTTGTTTATTTGGTTTCATCAAAATACATATACATACATACATACATACATACATACATATATATCTATATATATATATATTTTTTCAAGTCATAAGAAAACCGAACGTTGTTACTAAAAGAAAGGGTTAAAATAAAAAGGTTTAGGTGGGTAAAAAGGATGATTTGTTTTGGGTTAAGAAATGAAAAGGTTTAGGCTCAAAGAGGTTAACTATGGGGATTTTGAGTAGGTGGTAAAAAAAATGAAAAATAATGGTGTAGAAAGACAAAAAAAGGGTTAGTCCTAATGCCTCCATCATTTACTTACTTGGGTTTAAGTTGGTAAGGACCGGGAATGTATTGTCGTGGCAAGTTCTAGAGTCGTACGAACCAAGCGGCTATTCACACAAGAAACGAAAAATGAGCATTTAGTGTAAAGATATGTATTTGTATGCTCGATAAAGGCTCAAAACTCACTTTTGTGGGAAAGGGTTTTTATGTGATCAAGTATATATAATCAAATTTTAACTAACCTTGTCATGACGTTTCATAATTTTCTTATGTTGGTTCTTTTTATCACGACACTATCGGTTGTAAACTTGTAAAAATATAACCTTGTTAGAACTTGAATTCCCAACTTAAACTTAGACAAGTAAAAAGAAAAGTGAAAATTTTTGAAAAAAAATTGGGGTGATTAGCTTGTTATTAGGACTTGCAAGATTCAAGGTTTTAGCATCCCCCCCACACTTAAATTACACATTGTCCTCAATGTGTCCCAAAAATAAGTTTTTAGGTTGATTGAATGTGTAAAAGGGTGTTAAAAGCAAAATTTTATGTTACTGGCACTCTGGACACGGCCCCGTGTCGGATGGACACGACCCCGTGTTCAACTGCCAGTAACGAAAACTTACAGAAGGCAGACACGGGGGCGTGTTGGCTGGGCACGACCCCGTGTCTGGCAAAAATCTGCAGAAATTAGACAAACAGCAGGTCTGGGAGGTGGGCATGGGGGCGTGTCGGCCGGACAAGGCCCCGTGTGGACAGTCTGCAAGGTTGAAAAACAGGTTTCTTTCTTCGGTTTTCCTGCCCCGGCTTTAGTAGTACTAATGTTTAGCACTCTAAGCCTCGTATGTACCTGTTTTATCAATAAATACCACACCAAACAATACCAAACGTCCTAGATTACCACATTCAACATCCAAACCATCAAGTTAAAGATAAACACAAAAGCAGAAAATAAAAATATGTTAGGGAAAGTAAATTGTTCAACACTTCGGCACGCAGGCCGGAAATTGTTCGATAGAAAGGGAATTTAACCTGTAGGATCACCAACCAGCCGCTCCTACTCCTACTCCACCCGCCTAGTCCATGTCTTCATCACTGTCATCACCTCCTCCCCCATGCCCCACCATGTACTCCCGGATGCTTCCGATGTCATATTGGATATCGGAGATGTTTCTTTCAATGGCTCCGACCCGGTGGTATGTGTTGTTGGCGAGGTTGTAGGTGTTCCTGGTGCACATAAGGTTTTCCTGCAAAAGATCATGTAAACTCTGAAAGTTAAGAAAACCACCTCCTTTTGAGGAGGACGGGCCCGGTTCACCGTGGGGTTGGTACTGGTATTGGGGAGGTGGAGCGTGAAGGACTAGCGCCTCTTGCGGGTCCCATGCATGACCTTGCATCCTCTGAAAGCTTACCGACCCGTCTTCCGCCTCATATATTAGGTTCATGGAGCGACAAATGTGTACATCGACCCGTCCTGACCATGGGCTCCTCTCGAACGACCTAGGTATGTTCGCGAAGTGCTTGAAGAGGCGGTACACCCATCCCCCGAAGAAAATAGGGGTTGGTGCATGAGCAAGCCGGTTCAGATGCATGTTCCAGAGTAGGAGAAATGGAACATCGAGGGGTCTTCGGGTTTGAATGCAGTGAAGGACTACCAAATCTCTCAACCCAACAACGCCGCTGCTGTCATGTCTTTGACTAAGAGAGTAAGCGAGGAGCCTATGAATGTAGCGGTAAAGCGGATCCCTCAGCTTAGTGCTCTTAGTGCTACTCGGATTGTAGAACCCATCACCAATCTAAGCCCATGCGGCTTGGCGTTCATTCTCATCCAACTCTCGCATTCCTCCAGTGTTCTCTTCACTTCCCGAATCCTCCTCCGTATACAGCCCAACTATTGCCCCGAATTGTGCCATAGAGATCGAGTACCTAGATCCACCACACCGAAATGCAACCCCATTATTGTCAAAAGGGTCATACCTTGAATTGAAAGTGAAGGTGCTGTAGAACTCCATAGTGCACTCGTGTACCGATCGAAGTCGAGTGGTTAGGGCAACCCTTAGTGGGCCGGTAACGAGGTTGTTAAACCGGTCAAGTTGGTTCACCATGGCTAAGAGGTCCGTGCATGCTTGTCTTGGGTATTCTTCGGGTCTTGTTTGAAGTGTGTCATATCTGGCCCTAGCATCGAGCTCATTTGCGTTGAATCTTGTGAACTTCTTCGACATCTGAAAGAATACACCAAAAGTTAGCACGAAACAATGAGATTTTCGGAGAAAAACTGCAAACAGTGGGCTGGACACGGCCCTGTGCTCAGCAAGCACGACCCCGTGTCCAGGCGTCTATTACTCAAAAATTCCATTTTTCGAGCCGGTTCCAAAAATCTGAAAATTTTTGGCCAAGTAGGTGCGGTTTCCCCCGAAAATGAAACCCTAAGTGTCGTTTTTCCCAAAACAAACCGTTTACCCCTTCAATTTTATCTTTTTCGGTTCAAAAACAAGGGTTTGGGGTTTTTGTGAGAAATCGGGCAAATCTATCAACAATACAAGTGGTTTTACTTCCCATAACACTAATCTAAACTAATGCTAACAGATTTAAGCAAAAATTTGAGGTTTGATCTGGATGAACTTCAAGAACCCTGGATTTTCCCCAAATTTTTGATGTTTTAACTACATGCAAGTAAATAATCTAACTACTAATGATGATAGAATCAAACCTTGATGTTGTTAGAATGAGAGGAGACGTCGAAAATCTGCGGAAAATCGCCTGGACCAGAGCGTTTTTCGGGGAAATGGGGCGTGTGGAATGATGTAACTGATATGGAAAAGGGGTTTTATCCCGACAGTTGCGCGGACACGGCCCCGTGCCGAACAAAGTTTTTGAAATTTTTTTTCAGTGCTCGTGTGAGTGCCCCGTTTTCCCAAAAACTTGGTTAGAAGACTTACCGGTTTCGATGTTTACCTGCTTGTTCGTAATGTGCCAGGTATGATGTTGATGCCTTTACTCGTCGACCGTTTGAAGCGAGATCTCTTCCTCCTCATCCCCAATGTATCCTTGAAAGAGTTTCAACCGTTGGCCATTGACTTTGAATGGAATTCCATTCCGAGATTTAATTTCTACTGCACCGTGAGGAAAAATATGGGTGATGGAAAAGGGTCCTGACCACCTAGATTTTGGTTTACCAGGAAATAATCGAAGTCGTGAATTAAACAATAGAACTTGATCTCCCACTCGAAATTCATTAGGTTTAATGTGTTTGTCGTGTAAATTTTTCATTCTTTCCTTATAAATTTCAGAGTTAGAGTATGCATAATTCCTTAATTCATCTAATTCATTTATTTGACAAAATCGATTTTTACCTGCAATTTCCAAATCCAAGTTTACATTTTTTATTGCCCAGTAGGCCTTGTGAGCTATTTCTACCGGCAAATGACAACTTTTTCCATAGACGAGCTTATATGGGGTTGTGCCTATAGTTGTCTTATAAGCAGTTCGAAAAGCCTATAAAACATCATCAAATTTATCGGCCCATTCCTTTTTATTTAAACCTACGGTTTTTTCAAGTATTCTTTTTAAACCTCTATTAGTCACTTCGTGTAAATCCCGATAGGATCTCTCAATGATATCACAAACAACTTGTGTAAGTGCGGAATCCAAACACAAGTGTGAATCCAAGAAAACTGTCAAACAAATAAACACTAAGATTCAAACAAATAAACTTGCATTCACCTTTAACGATGACTAATACAAGAATACCAAAACCGAGATCTCGAGTGGTCTCCTTCTCCCTATTGCGTGAAAACCAACAACCCTTAAACTATTGCTAAGGGTGACTTATATACTACCACTAATGCACCGTAAACAAACCAAGGCCCACTCGAGATCTCCCAACCCATTACATAGTTCGAATCCCGATAGGATCTCTCAATGATATCACAAACAACTTGTGTAAGTGCGGAATCCAAACACAAGTGTGGATCCAAGAAAATTGTCAAACAAATAAACACTAAGATTCAAACAAATAAACTTGCATTCACCTTTAACGATGACTAATACAAGAATACCAAAACCGAGATCTCGAGTGGTCTCCTTCTCCCTATTGCGTGAAAACCAACAACCCTTAAACTATTGCTAAGGGTGACTTATATACTACCACTAATGGACCGTAAACAAACCAAGGCCCACTCGAGATCTCCCAACCCATTACATAGTTCGACCCAAATAACATAGTTAAACTAGACAAAATCAACCCTGTACTATCATACTTCTCTATGTATAAACCTTAAGGTTCCAACAATCTCCCCCTAGGTTTATGCATAGAGTGACTTGAGATATCAATCTTCACGAGCACCACCCAAACGATCCTTAACCCACCAAAACCCTTTTTACGAATATGAATAACTGAAGCAACAGCTGCAGTCCATCCTTTAGCAATTTCTTCGTATTTTTCAGTAGCTCTAATTTGATTCTGAGCTAACACCTACAGATCTTCATAATCAACATTCAACAAATCAACTTGATCCACAAAGCGGAAATTCACATCGTCATCACACACAATCACCGCCTGCCCTAGTCGTTCATCATATGCCCAGAAATGCAACGTCTTCAAGGCACCCTTTGGAATCTTTCTCACTAAAGGAATCACCTTCTCTTTGTCAGTAGCAGGCCAGTGAACCGCTTTCATTCTCTTGTTAGTATATGGATCTCGAACACCTTTGAGTGGTTTTACTAGAGATTCAGCAGTATGCATAGAAGGAAACCCACAAATAACCTCCCTCTTCAACCTCTCGCAAAATAAATGACCACGACCACCCGGCTTGTCGTCCACATAAGGTGCGTTAGCTAAGTTTGTCAGATCAATCTTGGTAAACGTTTGAAATTGAGCTGGAGCCTTGTACCATTCAACAGGACCAACTTTTCTCTTAATCCACCATCTTTTGCGATCATGATCAAATCCCCAGCTAACCACGCCAGATCTGTTTCCAACTTTGTCATAGAGAGTTTCACCGACATCCATCAAATGATGTGTTGCCTGAGCATCATCATCATCTGGATTAAGATTCTTGTTCTTCAGTATCACAAACTCCCTTTTCTTCTTAATTCTCTCAGCCTTTTCCTTCTCTGCAACAGGATCAACAACCTTTTCAAAATACTTTTCCATTGTAGTACTACGCTCAGCATCATCTTTATCAAAGGCTTCTTTTCTTTTCTGTATATCTGTTGGATCAGGAAATTCATTCCCAAACTTCCTTTCCAACTTTCCTCGCAAATCATAAACCATGTTGAACAGCAAATTGACATCTCCTTGAAGCTGTTCAATTTGTCTATTCTTTTGCACTAAAGTATCTTCAAGTTGAATGATCTTGGCTTCTTTATGAATTGAATCTTGCTCAACTACCATTAACCGTTTCTTCATCTCTCTCATACTAATAAGCTCATCATCATCACTTGAATCATCAAACAACATTCTAAACGGTTCTTCAGGTCTCTTACCACTTGAACTGCTAGGCATATCAAGATCAACTCTAGAAGGACCAGCAGAATCAGAAACATTAGGTGGCATAGTATCAACATCAACATTTGAAATCTGGACATCTGCAGTAGCAGTTTCCAAAACACCCCTTTCAGAATCAGTGTTGGACTTAAAGAAATCTTCAATTGTGGTGGTGGTATCAGTGAGATTTTTCTCAATATCGAAGTTATACAAACCATCTTCATCTTCTATCGCACTCTCAGGTTTTGATCTTTGCTTTGCTCAACATACATACCGAGTCGAGGATCCCTTCTCTTTCGCTTTAACGGTAAAGAATCAGGATCTCTTGGGTTTTCAACAGGCTCTTCATTTGATACTATAAGATCGGAAGGAGGATTTCCTATCTTATCAGTCACTGATTTTAATAACAAGGCCAGATTTTCAGCAGTAATCACTGGAGGAACAGTAGAAACAACAGCTTCAGCTTCACTCTCAGGAGGAAGTTCTTCATCGTCTCCCGAATCACACATAATTTCTATGCCTTCATCGTCAGAGTTAATTGTCAAGATCTCTGTCTCAGGCTCATCAGCACCAGTACCCTGAATATCATGCTCTTCAGCTACCATTGCATTAACAGGCACAGGTTGAACTATTACTCGATCAGCAACCACATCCTCTGTTTCAGCAAATTGACCAAATTTCTCCAGAGGAATCAAACCCTCGAACTTCTTTTCAGTACCTTTTTTCGGAGTTAGAGTACCAAAGCAAGCAGGACCCATGGGTTTCAACTCCAGAGTGTCTCCGGAACGCACTAAGTCTGGATAACGGGCATTAAAAATCATCTGCAAAAACCTCGGATACATCAGAAATTTATCTTTTCGAACTCCCGTCACATTTCTCTTGATTCCTTCGAATATGTACTTCGAGTAGTTGAATGGCGCGTTGGTTATCAAGCAAGTTAATGCAGCAGATTGAGTGATGTTTAATTGATCAGTGCCCCCTCTATTTTCAGTCATACACAGAATAAACATGTGTACTAATAATCGCCAATAAGGGTGCACAAACTTCTTCACCAATGGAGGATACTTTCCTTCATAGCTTAGTCTCGGCAGAATTGCTTCTACTGTAGCAGCTGGCAGCTCAATAGAATCTGTCTCCTGATCGTTAAACTGTAGTACCTCTCTGATCATCTGTTCAGTCACAGTGATTGGTTTCTTTTCAATTTCAGCAATTAGGGCTCCCTTTCCTTCAGCTCCAAGAGCATCAAAGCTAGCAGTCTTCCAAAACGTTTGAACTAAATTTTCATAGACAACTGGATTCTCTCGTAGTGCATGAACCAATCTGCAGCTATTTAATCCTTTAATCAGCGACGTATATAGTTCTCTATGCTTTGCTGGAGGAGCAGCCAGATAACCTGCTTGATTATGAGTTGAAATAAATTTCAAGTCCATATTCTGCACCAAACGGAAACATTTAGTACAAAGATGAAAGTAAAATTTAATCCACGTAATAAAAACAGATAACCCAAATCAGCATCCCAAACATAGACAGTTGAAATAATCATGAGTCAACTCGAGACTTTAATATTTTGAGTCGAGACTATGAGGTTTCGAGTCGAGACCATGAGGTTTCGAGTCGAAACCTCAATCGAAACGTCAGTCGAGACCCATTACTTTTAGTCGAGACCTCAGTCGAGACAAGCGGGGTTGCGATTTGCAACTATAAGTCTCGAGTCTTCACATGTGTCTAGTCGCAATCTCAGTGGAGACCCTACAAACAACTCAAGTTCACTGAGATTTTGGATCAAACACCACAAACACCCCATGATTTTATGAAGACCAACATATACTCAAACTAGGGTTCATCAGGATCTTCAAACATTCATAAGGTTTCGATGATCTTTATCAAAACTTCAAACAATCTGCAAATCTTCAATCAATCCTTCAACAAGATATCAATAAACCCAAAAATTACCTTAATCAACAAGTCGAGACCGGAGATATATCGGAAAAACACAAACAGTTGCCGGAGAATTGAGAGAGTCTTCAACGTTGACTGAAATCGTTTTTCGAGTGCGTAATGGGGTCTCGAGTCGAGATCCCGTTTAAATACTATGTCTGTGGGCTGGCCTTTAATGAATTGGGCCGAGTCCACAGTCTCGATTCGAGACCACTGTTCCATTTACTAATTTGGATTCAAAAATATAATTTTCAATTATTTCAGAAATCCAATTTTTTTTAAAAATTAATATTTTCTTATATAACCCTTCTACTTTCTGAGCATATTTTATTAGACCAAAACAAAAACAAAACCTACAAACACAAAATTAAATAATATCGAAATATTATTTACAAAAATAAAATAGGAAATATCATAATTTGCTCAGGGATCAAATCACGGGTTTTTTGGGCTTAACTTCACTTATCAACACTGATCTACTACCGAAAGATCTAGACGATTGCCAGTATATTTGTCCACCTAAACTCATCTCCCTAGACCTTTTCCATAAAACTGCCTGTAACATATTTTATCATGTTTTAATTTCTTAATAGTGAATACCCAAGCAAATACTAATCAAATCCCGGAAGTATAAACAACACACTCTATCATGCAAGTAGCTTCCCTACCACATATTTCACAAGTCCAATCCAGATCTCTGAAAGCTTAACTGGGAATAGGTTGAGAAGAGAACAGAATAGATCTTAAGCAGAGATGGTATAATATACAGATCAAATGAGTTTTTCTCAATTTGATATAGGTTTCTTGGGGTTTCTTTTGGGCACTAGAGGGCCTCTTTCGGGTGTATTAGATCTATAGCGCGACAACGTACAGCTAGGTCAGCATGTATCTGGATGCAGCAGAAGCTGTCGTTGCCTAGCACCTCCAGGTCAGCATGTATCTGGATGCAGCAAAGGAGGTACACGACTTTTTCAGAGAAGATTTCAGAGTCAGACCAAAATTGTGTGTATCGGGTCAACATACCGACATTCAAATAGACATGAGCTAAATCCAAGTGATTTTCTTTCCTGGGATCATGTACTAATTTAGTTCTAAACAGAAACAGCCAATGTTTCCAATCTTTAAGGATAGAGCCTACCAACACATCGATACTAGAGTCAAACTGTTTCGATACTGGTCTTACATGAGTCAGCCCTTGACCATAATGTGAAAGTTCATTTCATTTCCCAGTCATGGCAAAGTTTCTTTTTGGATTTTCAAATTTTTTTTTTAATTTCTCCCCCTAAATTTGTGCATAAATAAAAACTACCCAAGAATAGAAAATTTTATGAACAAATTTACTTAAACACAAACGACCATGCTCAGTCGGTATACCGGATCATTTTCAGAAAATCAACAAGCACTTTGAATTTTGAGCTGCTGACAGGTTTAGTAAACAAATCGGCAGCATTTGCATCTGTGTCGATTTGTTCAAGTGTAATAAGACCTCTGTCAAAGCAGTCTCTAATGAAATGAACCTTTATGTCTATGTGCTTGGTTTTGGAGTGAAAAACAGGATTTCTAACAATTTGTATTGCAGCATCATTATCGCAGTAAATTGTAGTATTGAGATAAGTCAAACCGTAATCCTGCAATTGATGTTGCATCCACACCACTTGAGAGCAAGAGGCAGAAGCAGCAACGTATTCAGCTTCAGCTGTAGATATGGCCACCGTCTGTTGTTTCTTGCATTGCCAAGAGATAAGCCTATCACCCAGAAATTGGCATCCAGCGGATGTAGATTTCCTGTCACTATCAGTACCTCCAAAATTGCTATCAGAAAACGCAAACAAGTCAAAATTAGAATCCCTCGGATACCAAAGACCAAACCGAGGTCGGCCTTTAAGATACCGAAAGATCCTTTTAACAGCAATAAGATGAGAAGTTTTAGGGTTAGCCTGATATCTTGCGCAGTTGCAGACCGCAAACATGATATCCGGACGGCTGGCTGTCAGATACATCAACGATCCGATCATAGACCTATACTGACGTTGATCAACAGGATCTCCTTCTTCATCTTCAGTCAACAAAGGTCTCTCTGCCATTGGTGTTTCCGCTGGCTTTGCATCCGAAAACTTGAATTTTGCTAACACATCATCAACATACTTCCCTTGATGAATAAGAATGCCTTGCGAATTCTGTTTGACTTGAAGACCCAAGAACAGTGTCATCTCCCCTAGTGCACTCATTTCAAACTTCTTTTTCATAACTTTCTCAAATTCTCTGCACAGCTCCTCGCTTGTAGATCCGAAGATAATATCATCAACATAAATTTGAACCAAGATCTGATCCTTGCACACTCTCTTGATAAACAAAGTCTGGTCTATCGTGCCACGTGTGTACCCATGAGCCAAAAGATGTTCAGTTAATGTGGCATACCAAGCTCGTGGTGCTTGGTGCAATCCATACAATGCCTTGTCGAGCTTGTAGGCATATTCTGGATAATCTGGACGCACAAAACCCGGTGGCTGCTCAACAAATATTTCTTCCTTCACATCTCCAGAAAGAAGCGCTGTCTTGACATCCATCTGATATACAGTGAACCCCATATATGACGCATAAGCTAAGAAGATCCGGATAGCTTCAAGTCGAGCAACCAGAGCGTATACTTCATCGTAATCCAGACCCTCTATCTGTCGAAAACCCTAAACCACCAGTCTTGCTTTATTTCGAACAATAACCCCTGCAGAGTCTTGCTTGTTTCGAAACACCCATCTAGTTCCAAGTTTACGCTTTCCCTTTGGCAACTTGACAAGTTTCCATACTCCAAGCTTCTCAAACTGGTTCAGCTCTTCATGCATAGCATCTACCCAGCCTGGTTCCTGCAAAGCTATATCAACAGTTTTAGGTTCTATTTGAGAAATATAGCAGGAATATAAACATGTATTGATGGTTCCCGATTGGCTCCTTGTCAAAATTCCAGCATTGACAGGACCAATCACATTCTCTATAGGGTGATTTCGTTGGACGTTAGTGGGTATAGCCAGGTCAGGTACGGTCTCATCTTCTGGAATAACATCTTGATTATCAGTATTAGCGTTGCTTGACTCCCCCTCATTAGATGCTGCAGTATGATGAACGAATGGAGTGGTAACAGAGCAGTCTTCAGGAATGGATTCAGGAAACAATGCAGATACTGAACCATTAGAGACAGTACCACCCGATGAAGCACCTTCAGGGGATAAATGGGACGGGAGCTGAGACGTAGGATTTCGTGTAAAAATCATTCCCGGTGGATCAATGGTATGATTTCTTGATCGTCCTTCAGCTTGTTCTTCTTCTTCAGTGTCACCGAATGACAACGGTTGTTTTGGAGTAGACACACCTGCAGCTGTAGGGACACTTGACAAGATGTTAAATGATTTAAATAATCCAGCATAATCATACAACCAATCTGGTCCAACTCTAGCATCAGTAGTATTTTCTTCTAGCCATTCAATGTTGCACGACTCAACGACCTTTTTAGTTACCTTGTTGTATACTCTATAGGCAGAACCTTTAGCGTATCCAACAAAGTAACAGTCGTCCCCTTTGACTTCAAACTTTCCATTGGTGTCCATTAGTAGTAACACACATGGGCAACCAAAGATACGAAAGTGTGAAACCGAAGGTTTGTGTCCTTCCAGAATCTCATAAGGAGTTTTCATATGACGTTTATTAACTAAGGCATGATTCTGGACATAACACGCCGTGCTAACAGCTTCAACCCAGAAGAAACTAGGGAGCTTTGAGTCAGCCAACATAGTACGCGCAGCCTCTATAAGAGTACGATTTCTCCTTTCAGCTACTCCGTTTTGTTGTGGAGTTCGTGGTGCACTGTACTGTTGATCTATTCCCTTTGCTGCACAGAACGTGTCCATGGTAACATTCTTAAATTCCGTCCCATTATCTGATCGAATAGCCTTCACTTTCGTACTAGCTTGATTTTCCACCAAAGTAACAAATTGTTTGATCAAGCCTGCAGCCTCACTCTTGTGACTCAGAAAATACACCCAGGTATAACGTGAGTAGTCATCGACAATCACGAGACAGTACGCCTTCTTGCCAATACTTAACACATTCACTGGACCAAAGAGATCCATATGAAGTAATTCAAGCACAGCTTTGGTTGAAGGTGTAGACTTGGATTTATGAGGCTTCCGATGAGCTTTTCCTTTAGCACAAGCAACACATTTTTCTACCAACATAAAATCTTTGATTGGCAGATCATGGACCAGTTGACCTTTGGCAAGGCGATTCAAATTCTTCATATTAACATGTCCAAGACGACGATGCCACAATAAACCATCATGTTCTGATATCTTCGAGAAGAGGCAAGTAATTTCTTCGCATGGCTTCTTGTTCATATCAATGACATACGCATTTCCTCGTCTTTCAGCTGTCATCAAGAACCAATCTTCAGGTATAACGATTCCTGGCTTCAATACATAGCATCCCTTCTTTGTAAAATGAACTGAATTTTCCCGATCACAAATTTGTGAGATGCTCAGCAAATTGTGTTTCAGTTCAGGGACATAATTCACATTTTCGAAGCTTAAAACGCTATTTTTCACTGTTCCCTTCAACGTGATTCTTCCAGATTCTCCTCCCGCAAAAGAGACATATCCACCATCAAATTCTTTAACATTGACCAGTTGAGACAAGTCTCCTGTCATATGCCTGGAACAGCCACTATCCATGTACCAGAGGCGCACGGTAGTCCTCCACAGCTGTTCCTGCACGAATAGCGGGATCAATTAGATTTCGGAACCCAGCCCATAGAGGATCTGGGTTTCCCTTGAGCATCAACATAAGATACTCTCTGCCATACTAAATTATCTTTATTTAAGAATTTCGAAGGAGTTTTATTGGCAGAGTTTTGATGAAGTGTATGAGGCAAGTTGGAATGTATGGCCTTAGATTTAGGTTTCCAATGTTTTCTCGACCATTTAGAATTGTAATTACCAACGCCTTGGATTGATTTTTTGAAAAATGATTTTGTTGATTTTGATTTCTACGTTTGGCTGCATTCCAATCTTGATCAGAAGGCCTGACCTTACGATAGTTATTCTTCATTGTCTAAGACTTATCAGTCGTCACTGACTCTGAATAACTATATCGCTTCGATCTGACTTTCTGATTTTGTGCACGTTTATTTTTAAACTGCACAAAAGGAGAAGTAACACAGTTTCTGGCGATGTGTCCAGCAATTCCACAACTGAAACAAGTTTGTCGTTTCAGTGTGGGAAAATTTTGATGCTTCACAGTAGATACGGGTCTCTTGGGTCTTGAAGATTGAGCTTGCTTATTTTGTTTTGTTTGACTTGCTTGTGCCTTTTCTGAATTTTTAGATACCTGATGATCAGAACTAGCACTGGCACAAACATGAGACTTTGAAGAGTTAGAATTATCTTTGCTCATTTCTTTATCAAAACCATTTTGAGAGAATGTTTCAGATGTCGTTTCAGGTTTTTCTTCGCAAAAGTTTCTTTTCAAATTATCATTTAAAGTGGTCTCTTTCTCTTTTTGAAAATCATTATCAGTTTTAATCTCAGTAGATGCTGAGACTTCATCAACAAATAATGGTTCCTTTTCAACTTTGGCATCTAATGGGGTCCCACTAGGTTCAACAGTGGGAACATCCACTGAAATCGATTCTGAAGAAAAATCGGAGTGCTGTTGATTCTCTTTTGAAGCAGTTTCAGTGGTTTCACTGAATGTGTCCTGAGGGACCTCACCTGTCACACTATTTTCAGCTGAAAAGTTAGAAACATTAGAATCACAATTTTCAGGTACTGAAAAACATTCATCATCACATGCATTTTTAAAAGGTTCATCACAAGCATTCACAGTTTTGCCCAAAACATCAGGCCCAAAAGAAGACGAAACATAACTATGAAACGAGTTCAAAAACGCTTGTCCAAACACACAACCAGAATTAGTATTGTCAAAAGAAGTTTTAGAAGAATCAGAATCTAAAACTTGTTCACTCCCAAACAAGTCTCCCCATATCACTTCAGGTACTTTATCTGCACATGATGAAGAAATGTTAGGATCAAAAGTACCCTTTGATACAAAACAAGCTGTTGGTTTCACCTGTTCTTCAGCAGATTTGACATTAACTGAGGGCTTGTTATTTTTGGGACCGTATGTCATTTTGCTTTCATTCAACATCTCTTCCTCAGTCATAGGCAGGTAAGTATAATTGTTATTATACGGAGGAGGAGCCTGATGGTAACCCAATCCCAACCCTTTCTTTTTATGATATGCTAGTTGTTGATCACACAGATTTTTGACTAATTTGCTAGAGGAATCAAATTTTTTAATATTCAATTGATTAATTTGATATTTATCCCTGATATCCTCCAGTTCCTTAGTCACTATGCATAATTTTTCTTTAACCATAAAAAGTTGGGCTGTAGCTACACTAACATCATCCTTAAGTTGAATGATATCCTTACGCTGAGCTTCGATTTTCTCTTTGAAAAGTTTTTCGTTATTTGTTAAGGTGAAATTTTTTCTTTTAATTTCATTGTAGTCTTCGATTAGCTCAGCGTTGTGTATTCTATAAGCTTCAACCCGTTCTCTACATTCAGGAGTACAGAAAACGGAAATTACCTCTTCTTTCGTGAGACCCTTGACAGGAGCTGACAGAATCTGAGTCATGAAGGCAAGATTTTCAGCTGAAAGCTTCTCCTCAGGTGTTGACGTTTCATCTGCATTTACTGGAACTTGATCATCTGTGGCTATGAAAGCGATGTTGCTCGAGTTGGTTTGATTTTCTGGAGCTAAGATGTTCAGTCGCTCAATTTCCGAACTCCAATCGAAGGGCGAATCAGGCTGAACCACCAGGGCTTGGGCCAATCCCAAAGGTTGAGGACTTCCACTGCTGGCAGCATCAGCCGACATGCTCGAAGTAGTCACAAGAGCTCTTTCTCGATTGGGTGTAGCAGGTGCAGCAGGCTGGACTGGAGTTTGTTCACTATTGACCTTAGGTTTAGTACAATTCCTAGCCAAATGACCTTGTTCATGACAGTTGTAGCAACGAAACTCAAATGGCATTTTTGTGGGTCATGTAAAGGTAAGACCTTGCCATTTGTTTTTCCCGGTTTTCCTCACGAAGTTTTTGGCCCTAAATGCTGCCATAGCCATCTGCCAAGTTATATCCATTTCTTCCACATCTTCTGGATGAATTTGATCCAAGTCGTCCATTGAAAACTTGGGAGGACCGAGTTTTCCGGCAGCAAAGGCATTTAAGCAGTTTATGACAGAAGCTGCTATTTCAAGATTTTCCTTTGTCTGTTGCGATAAGAAAGCAATCATCTCGTTTGTAGCAGTGGAAGTTGACGATGCAGCAGCAGCAGGAGTACCATTAGAATTAGCAGAAGGTGGTGTATGAACAACAGGAGCGGGAGTTCCAGAGTATTACTGACTAGGTGAGGTTGGAGTTGCTTTAGCAGAGGCAGAGTTGCTGAACATTTGAAAACCAACATGGGATACAAAGGCTGTATTGTTGCTTGCATTTGGGTTTGTTGCGGTGAATCCTGCAGCCAACATACTATTTTTATAATTCGTTTCCATTTGTTTGTCGTCTAGCTCACAAGACTTAATGTGAGAAATCATTTCAGACAAGCTGCATCTCGCCAGATCCTTGGTTTTCTTTATCATTGCGACGTGATGATCCCAGCTTTTAGGTAGAGCGTTCAAAAGCTGCCTGTTTGTTGAGGAATTGGTTGTCGGCATATCTTCCATCTGCATCTGAGTCACCAATTTAACGAATCTCTGAATTTGATTATCAACAGTCTCTCCATATATATGGTTGAAGTTGTTGAAATTTTGACTTAATAGATTTCTGCGGCTTTCTTTCATATCTTCATTCCCTTCGTAGACATCTATCAACGCTTCCCAAAGTTCTTTAGCTGACTTGCAAGTACGAAAACCAATAGCAATGTCTGGTCCCAATGCCATGGTCAGATAGGAAAAAGCCATACCATCTTCCTCAACAATCTTGAAGTCTTCTTCAGTATACTTATCAACTGGCTTTTTCACTTTCACATTCTCATCAGTTGGGCTGTCCATCATAATTTCCCTTGGGCCTCTTAAAATACTACGCCAGATACATGTTTTTCGAAACGCCACTTCCATTCAGGGAATTCATTTCCATCCAACAATCGGGGAACACGAGTGGTAGTTCCAATGATGGAATCCAATTCTTGATGCTTAGACATAGCTGCCAGGTCCACAGTTTGATTGTTCGAGGTCATGGTTACTTAAGTTCTTAATTGAGTTTTTGATTAATTAATTAATTAAGTCCAAAAGTCCAAATTGTCCAAAATTCACGTAGCAGGCGACGTTGCGAGTCGAGACCAATATTGAGACTGAGGTTGCGAGTCAAGTAGCAACTCGAGACCGGCGGATGTAAGTCGAGACAGTAAGTCGAAACAAATGTCGAGACCACAGATTCAATACTCGAGAACACCATAGTTTCGAGTCGAGACGGATGTCGAGAACCAAAACTTTAATACTCGAGAACCCAGTTGTTTCGAGTCGAGACTGAAGTCGAGACGGATGTCGAGAACCAAATCTTTACTACTCGAGAACTGGCAGTAGCGAGTCGAGATCTGGTTGCGAGACAAAACCTGCAAAACAAATTGATGAGATAACAGCAACCGTGATTCCTGATTTTCAGCAGCTTCCCAAAATTCAAAGATATGAAATCTTTGAATCTGTTATCCCCAACAACCTTCCGAAATTTTAGCAAACACCTTTACAATGAATCACAAAGCAAAATCAGCAACTTTAAACAGTATTCACCAAGAACAATTTAATCCGAGCACACTCGCAAAGATCTAAAATCTGTAGAACACTTAGCAAACAATATTAGTACCGATAAAAGTTTTCTTGAATCCGAGGATATCAACACCGAACCAAGACTTGGTTTCTTGGCTCTGATACCAATTGTAAATCCCGATAGGGTCTCTCAATGATATCACAAACAACTTGTGTAAGTGCGGAATCCAAACACAAGTATGGATCCAAGAAAACTGTCAAACAAATAAACACTAAGATTCAAACAAATAAACTTGCATTCACCTTTAATGATGACTAATACAAGAATACCAAAACCGAGATCTCGAGTGGTCTCCTTCTCCCTATTGCGTGAAAACCAACAACCCTTAAACTATTGCTAAGGGTGACTTATATACTACCACTAATGGACCGTAAACAAACCAAGGCCCACTCGAGATCTCCCAACCCATTACATAGTTCGACCCAAATAACATAGTTAAACTAGACAAAATCAACCCTGTACTATCATACTTCTCTATGTATAAACCTTAAGGTTCCAACACTTCGGCTTGTCCGTTTGTTTGAGGGTGATATGCTGTTGAGACCCGGTGATAGACCCCATACCTTGTAAAGATTTTTTCGAGTTGATGATTACAAAAATGGGTACCTCTATCACTTATTAATGCTTTAGGTGTTCCAAAACGAGAGAATACCTTTTTCAGAAATCTTACCATAACTCTTCCATCATTTGTTGGAAGTGCCTCGGCCTCGGCCCATTTAGACAAGTAATCGACTGCCACAAGTATATATTTGTTTCCTTTTGACGGTGGGAAAGGTCCCATGAAATCGAGTCCCCACACATAAAAAATTTCACAAAAGAGAATGCCATTTTGTGGCATTTCATTTTTGGAAGAAATATTACCTGATCTTTGGCAAGCATCACATGTCTTGACAAGACTTTGCGCATCTTTGTAAATGGTCAGCCAATAAAATCCTGAATCAAATACCTTTCGTGCGGTACTAGCGGCACCATGATGTCCTCCATATGGACCTTCATGACAATGGCGGAGAATCCTTCGTGCTTCGTAGCCATGTACACATCTTCGGATGAGTTGGTCGGCACACATTTTGAAAAGATAAGGATCTTCCCAAAAGTAATGCTTTACATCAGCAAAGAATTTCTTTCTTTGGTGATGTGGCCATCCATTGGTGACTATACCGCTAGCTAAGTAGTTAGCATAGTCGGCATACCATGGCTCTTGTCTATATTCCGCCATTTCCAGGGACTCTGTTGGAAATTTTTCGTTGATTTGCTCGTCCCTGGTTGCCTCCAAAGCTGGGTCTTCTAAACGTGAAAGATGATCTGCTGCTGTGTTTTCTGCTCCTCTTTTGTCTTTGATTTCAATATCAAATTCTTGTAGGAGTAGAATCCACCTGATCACACGGGGTTTTGCGTCTTGTTTCTTGAAGAGGTATCGGATGGCTGCATGATCTGTATACACTATAGTTTTAGAAAGAACAAGGTAAGAACGAAATTTATCAAAAGCAAATACCACAGCTAGTAATTCTTTTTCAGTGGTTGTGTAATTCTCTTGTGCATCGTTAAGTGTTTTACTAGCATAATAAATTGGGTGGAAATGCTCTTCTTTTCTTTGTCCCAAGACTGCTCCAACGGCAAAGTCACTTGCATCACACATGATTTCGAAAGGTAATTTCCATTCAGGCGCTATCATGATAGGTGCATTGACTAGCATTTCCTTGAGGGTTAGAAATGCTTAATTGCAATCCTTGTCAAAGATGAAAGGCGCATCTTTTTCAAGTAATTTTGTTAGAGGTCTTGAAATTTTTGAAAAGTCTTTGATAAACCGTCTATAAAATCTGGCATGCCCTAAGAAACTCCTGATTGCTCTAACGGAGGATGGTGGAGGTAATCGAGAAATTGTGTCTATTTTTGCTCGATCAACTTCCATTCCTTCGCTCGAGATCTTGTGACCTAGTACTATTCCCTCTGTTACCATGAAATGGCATTTTTCCCAGTTAAGGGCGAGGTTAGTTTCCTCACATCAGGATAGCATTCGTTCAAGGTTATCGAGGCATTGGTCGTATGAATCTCCAAAGATAGAAAAGTCGTCCATGAAGACTTCCATTGTCTTTTCTATCATGTCATGGAAGATGGCCACCATGCAACATTGGAATGTTGCGGGGGCATTACATAGACCGAATGGCATGCGTCGATAAGCAAAATTTCCGTAGGGACATGTGAAAGTTGTCTCTTCTTGGTCTTCAGGCGCTATCGGAATTTGAAAGTAACCTGAAAAACCATCCAAGAAGCAATAAAATTTATGACCGGATAGTCATTCTAACATTTGATCAATGAAGGGCAAAGGAAAGTGGTTTTTCCTTGTTGCTTCATTTAATCGTCTATAATCTATACATACTCTCCATCCTGTGACGGTTCTCGTTGGTATTAATTCATTCTTTTCATTAGTTATTACCGTCATACTTCCTTTCTTTGGGACTACTTGGACGGGACTCACCCAAGGACTATCGGAGATAGGATAAATAAGTCCGGCGTCAAGTAGCTTGATGACCTCATTTTCAACCACTTCTTGGACATTTGGATTTACTCTTCGTTGTGGTTGTATTACCGATTTGTAGTCATCGTTCATTAGAATTTTTTGCGTGCACATGGAAGGGCTTATTCCTTTTATATCTACAAGCTTCCAAGCGATCGCATTTTTATGTTTTTTCAAAAGTTTAATTAATTTTTCTTTTTCTACACTACTTAATTTAGACGAAATAATTAAAGGTGAATTACCATCTTTGTCTAGAAAAGCATATTCCAACCCTTTCGGAAGTTCTTTGAGCTCAAGGTGCGGGTCTTTAGGAGACTCCTTATGTTGGGGCTCATTTTGATCAAGAACTTTAAAGGTTTGTTCTATGGCGACCTCTTCTTCAACAAAGTGGTCAATCTTTTCACTTGTATCGGGTGGCTCATCTTAATCTTCAATTAGGGGGTCATTGTTGCCAAAAGGATATTTCATTGAACGCTCAACATCTATGCTCCTTTTGAATGCCCCTAATTGAAGAGGTAGATTATTAAACTTCTGGTTTTTCAAAGCTTCGTGAGTTTTTACAAAAGGTCTTCCCAACATTAGAGGAGCGTCATCGAGGATGACAAAGTCGGTTGGGATTACCATTTTATTTGTTTGAACCAAGACATCCTCAACTACAACGATTGATTTTATTACTCTCCGATTGGATAGAAAAATGGGTATTTGAAGTGGAGCAAAATCACTAATACTCAATTTTTCGAAAATGTAGTTAGGCATTATGTTAACACAAAGATCTTTATCAATGGTGACGTTACTAATAAATGAATTTTGAAAAAAAAACATGGAACCGGTGTAATGTTGATTTCAAAAGGGTCTTCTTTTATTAGCGAAGCTTGATCATTAGTTAACTTAACACTTACCATTTCCTCAATTTTTGCGTAAGTGTTTAGCTCTTTTAAAAACTTAGCATGAGTTGATACTAAACAATGATTTTCAAAAGAAGGTGACAAGAGATTAATTTCTTCAAAATTAGACTCTTCTTTAATTTTAATGTTATCGGCCTCACCTCTTTCGTTGTTTAACTCATATACCGGTTTTTCACTTATTTGTTCTTCCATTTTTAGCTCTTCAACTATCGTTTCTTTATTTAATTCTTCTCTTGCGCGGGACTCCTCTTCCCTTGCGCGAGATTCTTTTATGTATCGTTTGATAGTTTTAAGTTTTTCTATTATCCTATCGGCCACTTCGGTGATAGAGAATGGATCGGGATCCTCAAAGTTTGAATCCGGTTGTTCGATCCTTGGTTCCTCATAGTACTCATATGAAGTAGATGGTTCATACCATTGTTCTTCATTGTAAGCAAATGATGGATAAGAGTCGTAATTTTGTTCTTCATAGTACTCATATGAGGTGGGTTATTCACGCCATGGTTCCTCATAATAAGAGTATGAAGGCGGTGGCTCATATCTTGACTCCTCAAAGTATGAGTATGAAGGTTCATACCTTGGTTCGTCAAAATATGAGTATGAGGAAGAAGGTTCATACCTTTAGTCTTCATAGGATGTGTATGAAGTTGATGGCTCATACCTGGGCTCCTCATAGTAGTTGTATGAATTGGATGGTTGAAATAAGTTACAACATTGTACCAAGTGTGGGTTACCACAATTAGTGCAATAGTCTCTCATGTAATCATCCTCCTCATAGGTGTAGTTGTAGCCTCCTGAGTATTGATCCATAGGGATCACTCAGCAGACCACAACTGAGTCTCAGGACCAGAAAACAAAAATAAAGGTGGAAACAGAGGCTGGACACGGCCCCGTGTTTGGTGGACACGGCCCCGTGTTCAGGGTCTGTATCTGGGCGTTTTAATAAAAGTTACTGGTCTCGTTGAGCACGGGGGCGTGTTCAGTGAGCACGACCCCGTGTTCAGACTCTGTATCTGGGTGTTTAATGAAAAATATGCAGCACGGCCCCGTGTTCAGTGAACACGGCCCCGAGTTCAGGCTACTGTAAATGCAAACTAAACTAAAATGCAGAAAAACGTGCGCGCGTTTTGAAAAAGTTTTGAAAAACTGATTAGGCCGTCGATTTTAAGCTTTCATAAAATCCTTGTGTCCCCGGCAACGGCGCCAAAAACTTGATGTGCGTAAGTGTGTATATGTTTTAGGTATATATTTTAAGCCCTTTTTACACTTTTTAGCCAAGTTTTAAATTTATAAAACACGATATTTACTAACACTAAACACACATATGGGCAAGTACACCCATCGTGGACGTAGTATAGTGTTGGTAAGATACCGAGGTCGTCCAAGGACACAAGAGCTTTTAGTACCGGTTTATCCTCAACGTCTAATCAATCAAAATGTTAGAAAAAGGTTTTTAAACTAAGAAAATAAAACTAACTAAAATGCTGAAAAAGAAAATAAAAATAAAACAGATAGACAAGATGAATCACTTGGATCCGACTCGTGTGTAGTGTAACCTTTGATTATTTTCGCACTTTTGCACTTGTTTAAGAGATTATCTTAGTTATTGTAGTAGGCCCCTCTTTTGAAGGCGACATTACCCTCAACCCAGTAGTTTGAGTCAGCAAGAATACAATCCTAAAGGGTCAAATTATTGAAAGATAATTAATTAAGTTGTTAATGCATAATGTGGTAGGCCCCTCTTTTGAAGGCGACGTTACCCTCGGCTAAGTAGTCTGAGTCAGCAGGGATACAGTCCTAAGTAGCCGGGTTAAAGTTTTAATAGTAGTTTAACTTATGAGGGGATTAAAGAGTTTAGACCCCCGCCATCCAATACCTTAGGGTATTGAAGGAGGTCCTACTAAATTTGACCCAGGTCCTTTGCAGGATCTATACACTGAACAATGGCAAGACTCTTACCAAATCGTTCCCTTAACCCCCGACCAGGTAGCCGACATACCTCCATATAGACCGTGGAGATATGAATGGTGAAAATCTTTTATTTTATATAGACAGTAAAATAATGCCAAGACACCACGGACAAACGATAAGGAAGAATCACCTTCAACATAAGAAACTAGTAATTAAAGTCATTAATACAAAACCAATTAAAAAGTGCAAAAGATTAAAAATAAAAAGTATTACACTAAACACTTGTCTTCACCAAGTGATGTAAGAGACTTAGGCAAACATGGCCTTTGATTGTCAAGAACTCTTACGATCAATCTTGGATCCCGAGACGACTCATACACTCTATGATGGACAATGGATGATGGTGGTGGATGATGGTGTTGTGATGGTGGTGGGTGGTGGGTGAAGTGTGAGAGAGGTGGTGTGCCAAGGGATGAGTTGCAAGAACTCCAAACACCCCTATTTATAGGCTGAAAAGAAGCTCGGTCACGGCCCCGTGTCCGCTGGGCACGGCCCCGTGTCCATTTGACTCTCTCTCTTCATTAATTGCAATTCGCAATTTCAATAAATGGGTCTGCAGAAAGTTGACCACGCCCCCGTGTCCGCTGGGCATGGCCCCGTGGTGGGCAATAGAAGCTTCTATGACTGTCTTTTCTGCTGACCCTTGGGCACGGCCCCGTGCTCACTGAGCACGGGGCGTGTTCAGTCTTCTGTCTTCTTTGTTTTGCTTGGGAAGATGCTGTCGGGAGGGCGGGCATGCCACTTTTGTTCCTTTTCTTGTATTTATGTTAGATTTAGCTGTCTTTTTGCTTCTTTTGTTCATTTGAGCTCATTTATTCCTAAAAATACAAAAGGAAGACAAAAGCATACTTTTTCCAACGTTAGTACTAAAAAGGGTTAGTTTTATGCCACAATTGATGTAATTTTATGTTGCATTTTGTGCACATCAAATACCCCCACACTTGAATCTTTGCTTGTCCTCAAGCAAAACTCTTTATAATGTGGCTTTTTCACTCCCAAATGGAATGGGTAGAAGAGAAGGTTTTTGGGCTTGTCATAGAGTGTCGGGATTTCCAAGATTCTTTAATTAAGTTTTATTTGTATTTATTTACAATCCTATTCGTCATGATTTATTAAAAACGTTTCGTAAGAAAAATTACTTATTAGGGCATAACATACCTTTTTAAAATTCCATTTATATACAAGTTCACATACCTCACGGGGAATCACTCAACACTCGGCCGAAGGTGTATTTTTAGTGAATCACTCGAGAGCGGCATGGAACTTACTCCTACCATAAGCTTGCCAAGTAATCAATCCTCCTCCTTTTTAACTATATACCTTTGTAAATATCAAGAGGACTTTTTGGGTGAAGGGTTAGGCTTGGGCTAAAGGTGGGTGGTTGGGTTAGTGGTTAGTAAAAGGGCAAAAAGCGTAACAAAATGTCGGTTTTTTGAAAGACTTTTTTATTTTTCACATTTTTATTTCATTTTGATGAACCATTTGTTTCAAACAAATTTATTTTTGATTAACTTGTTTGTTTATTTGGTTTCTGTAGGTCCCTTTCACGGAGGATGACGAACCTAAACCTTGTTATACAAACCTACTAGCGAGTGCGGAATCCAAGCTAGTAAGCAAATCGGGATGAAGCAAGTAGAGAAACAAACACACAAGAGTTCACCGATTAACACCACTGTATTAATACGTATGAAGGTTCCGGTTACAAGCACAATGTTTACAAATCAAACTTGCAAACTCTCAAAGTGTGTGTGTGTGTTTCGGACAGAATGTTCTCAACTCTCTATGTGTGCATCTGCCCTCTCACATACACTGCATGGGTATATATATACCCAGCCCAGGTTGTCATGTCCGAAGGATCCGATAGATGGTCGAAGGATCATCTATCGATTACAAAGTCTTCGAAGGATCTGCATGAATCTCGAAGGATGATCTATCGAACCATCCATCGAAGGTTCATCTTTCGAGTTCATCGAAGGATCAACACTTATCCTTCGATGATCATCCTTCGAGCCAGAACAAGAACAACCATATATCTAACTGTTTGACCAAGTCAAACCAGGAGGACGGTTGACTTGGTCAACTTACAGAGCTGACACAGACATCGTTCACATCGAGACTAAATACAGAAAAGTACAGACACAAGTGCACCAACAAACTCCCCCTTGGCTGTAGCTTTGTCTCGAACTTCGATGGTCTTTGGTCTTCGAGTTCTCAAAACTCTGATGTCCTCTCAAGTCTTCAATGTCGGAGGATCTTTAAAGTCTTCACGTCTTGAAAGCAGAAAGTGTATCAACAAACTACCCGTATCATGTAGGAAGTGTGTTGACAAACTCCCCCTTAACATAAGCTCCCCCTTGAGTTATGCTCGTGAATGACTTGATCTTTATGAAGTGAGATCCTTGTGGTGTTGATGATGGCCAGCGGCAACTCGATCATCTTCATCTTTTGAGCACCTTCACGTCGTGTCTTCATTCCGAAGCTTTGTCATCGACCATGTTCTCCTAGCCTTTAGAATCTGCACATGCAAGAAATCTAAACGCGTAATGAGAACAACTGCTTGGAATATAGTAAACATAAACAAATGACAACATATGACCATGTCACAAACAAACACCGTCCGACAATTTGAAAGTTTAATAAATTTGTCAATTTTAGTCTTTAACTTTCAAAACATGCAAATTTCGACCGTTTATGAAGATTTAGTCAATTCGGTTTTCGTTCAGATTTCAGGCAACGAAGACTTGAGCTCCAACATCGTACGATCGAAAATAAAGTAGAAATAAAATCTTTTTGGCTTTTACAAAGTTTATATTAAAACACGCCTAAAATCTTTTTGGTATTTTTTGAAATTAAAAGACAACAATTTTAATATCCTTTGAGTGTTATCAAACGACATCACCGCTAATGTCGTGCTGATATGCACCAAACGACGAAACTGTTTAAAATAAGGCAAAAAAAAAAAGTTAAGCAGTAAATAAATATATACATACATTCTTTTTGCGAGTTTCGAGGGTAAGAGAATCATATCAGTGTACGGTCATGCCAAAACACTCTTGTTGTTCAGTTAGTTAACATTAAGATAAGCATCCTATAACAATTATCGGTATTGTTGTCCACTTAAGCTCAACTTATCAGATGTAATCATGGCGAGGGGATACGTTAAGGTATGATTTATACTTACCGACCGGTGTTCATCCACATCACGACACATTCCCGTATCAAGGTATGCACGAAAGTTCATCTTACCGGTGAGTATACCGATTATCATCTGTTTGACCGTATAAAATGTGAGATACTCACTTATTATGATTTGAAAAACAAGCCCTATGTGATATAATCACTTATTGATGAGGAACTTGATTTTCATATGCATGAGGGCACAGGTGCAAGTCCGTGAACAGGTCAGTACTTCCGTACAGCAGAGAGACGAACTTGACACCCGGATAACTGTGATATTTTATCACTTATTTGTTTTGGACATGTGATTATTTATCACTTATTGAGGTCGAATGCAGTATGTAATATGTACACGTATGTATAGTATCATGGAAGATCTAGACTTGCGTCCCCGTTATTTTTCGGTAAAAGATACAACCATGATACCCAGATGATAAGCAGCATAAAGACCGAATATCTCAGAACCTCGGCAATCTATCAAACGAAATTTCAGTACTAAGACCATATGCCAATGAGTGGTTCCCACCTGATCTTCAGTCGATTAAGATTTATATCACCCTGCACACTTTAAAATGATCGTGAGCCTACCGATACATCTTATATAGAGCTGCTTATCGTTTTACATTTAAGGTTTAAAGAGGTTTGGATAGACCACTGATGTACTATCATTTTCTCTTTTGCTCGCCAGGAAACTCATTTTTGTTTTTCTATTGTTTTTGTGTTTTTGAAATTTTTCGATGTTTTTGGATTTTCAGATTTTCGGATTTACTCCCCCTAAAATCAATAAACTAAGACAAATTTAAAACACACAAAGATATTTACAAAAATGATTTTCCGATGTTGGTTTACTCTTGCTTGACCTTAATGCCGTTTACCAATAATAAGAAGTCAAATCTAGATTTGTCAAAAGCTTTGGTAAATAAGTCGGCACGTTGGTCATCGGTGTGGACCTTAACAACATCGATTAGCCTTTTCTCAAAGCAATCACGTATGAAGTGATATTTGATTTCGATGTGTTTGGTCTTTGAATGCTGCACAGGATTTTTAGTGATATCTAAAGCAGCAGAATTATCAACGTAAATAGGAGTAGTTAGGAATTCAAAACCGTAGTCCCGCAATTGTTGTTGGATCCAAAGAACTTGGGAGCAACAACTTGAGGCAGCAATGTATTCAGCTTCGCATGTTGATGTAGCTACGCACGTCTGCTTCTTGCACTGCCATGTGACTAGGCGATTTCCTAAAAACTGACATCCAGCCGTTGTGGATTTGCCGTCGATTTTACATCCGCCAAAATCAGAATCACTGAATGCGACCAAGTCAAAGTTATTATCCCTAGGATACCACAGACCGGTGTCGGGGTAAGCCTTCAAATAACAAAAAATCTTTTTTACAACTGCAAGATGAGAGGCCTTCGGGTTGACTTGATATCTGGCGAGCAGGCACGTTGGGTACATTATGTCTGGCCTTGATGCTGTGAGGTACATAAGGGATCCGATCATTGCGCGGTAGTATGAAGGACTAACAGGTTCACCCTTCAAGTCTGGAGTAATTCCGTGATTAGTTGGCAGTGGGGTACCAATGGGCGTTGCATCGGACATCTGGAACCGGCTCAAGATGTCACCAACATATTTAGTCTGATGGATGAATATCCCAGACTCTGTTTGTTGTACTTGTAGGCCCAAGAAGAAATTCATTTCCCCCATAGCACTCATCTCGAATTTATCCTGCATAATGCGCTCGAAATTCCTACACAAGACATCATTAGTAGAACCAAAAATAATGTCATCAACATATACCTGTACCAGAAGAAGATCTCCATCTTGTTCTTTGATGAAGAGAGTACAATCGATAAGACCTCTTCGAAAACCATTCTCCAGCAGATAGGTAGATAAGGTTGCATACCAAGCTCGTGGCGCTTGATGAAGACCATAGAGAGCTTTGTTTAGCAACCAAACCCGATCGGGATGGACAGGATCTTCAAAACCTGGAGGCTGTTCGACATATACCTCTTCTTCAACCACACCATGTAAAAATGCACTTTTGACGTCCATCTGGTAAACCTTGAATCCTTTGAATGAGGCATAAGCCAGAAAGATCCGAATAGCTTCCAGACGTGCAATAGGTGCATACACTTCGTTGTAGTCGATCCCTTCAATCTGACGAAAACCTTGAACGACTAAACGAGCTTTGTTCCGAATAACCACTCCACGGTCGTCTTTCTTCCATTTGAAGACCCATCGAGTGCCAATCTTCTTGTAATTCTCAGGTTTTTCAACAAGCTTCCAAACACCAAGCTTTTGAAATTGCTGTAATTCTTCCTGCATGGCTTCAACCCAAGCACTATCTTTCAATGCTTCTTTCCACGACTTTGGTTCTTCTTGTGAAACGTAACACGCGAAGGACCAGTCATTTTGTTGGCCAGATTCTCTTATAGCTGAATACAAACCAGCATTCCGGTTGTTTCTCAGCTGATTACGCGTCTGCACACCGCGATGGACATCTCCTATGATGTTCTGCTGGGGATGGGTATCGTGAATCCTCATTTCAGGATTATCTGGCACACGAGCATTGATACCCAAATTGGTAAGATTAAGATCAACAACCAACTCCACACCAGGAATGTGGGTAGAGGTGGATGCATTCCCTTCAGCAGTATCTATATTCTGCGTATGAGGTGTATCACCAGAGGCACCTTGAACAGGAACAGCTGGAGCTGAAGATCCTTCGGCTGCATCATGATATTCATCATCTTCAGAAGATTCATTATAATCAGCAGCATCTTCATAAACCTCATTTTGAACCATATTGTTGACAGACGAAGAAGCTTGAAGGTCAACAACAATAGGTCTAACCAAGGGCGAGACAGCAGCGTTGTCACTTTCCAACAACATCCTAGCCGCTGCTGATTCTTCGTCAAAGGTTGGCAGATTGAAGGAGTCAAATAGTCCATCATAGTCGAACATCCACGGATCACCCGGAGCCCTAACAGGACTCGTGTACCTTTGAACCCTAACTTCACTCCAAAGTTCAATCTTTTTGGTAGCTAGATTCCAAACACGAAAATTCGGAGTAGCATATCCAAGGAAGAAACCCTCGATAGCTCTTGCACCAAACTTTCCATCCGGCTCAATCATAGTACATGGAGCACCAAACGGTTCAAGGTAAGAAAGATCCGGTTTCCTTTTCTGAAGGAGTTCGAAGCAAGTCTTGCCATGTCTCTTTACTGTAAGAACTCTGTTCAATGTGTAACATGCAGCCGATACAGCCTCCCCCCAGAATTGAATAGGGAGTTCCGACTCTACTAACATTGTTCTTGCAGTTTCTATAATCGTCCGATTCTTCCTCTCCGCGACACCATTTTGTTGTGGAGTATAACGAGAACTGTACTCATGAAGAATGCCTTTAGAAGTACAAAACTCATCCATAACCTGATTCTTGAATTCGGTTCCATTGTCGCTTCGGATCCTTTTCACTTTCAATGAATAGAGATTCTCCAACATTGTAAGAAGATCCTTGAGGATGCCAGGAGTTGCACTCTTGTGTGCCATGAAGGATACCCAAGAAAATCTAGAATAATCATCAGTAACAACTAGACAATAGGCATCACCGAACGTTGTCTTGTGCTTCATGGGTCCAAAAAGGTCCATATGAAGACGTTCGAGAGGCATGCTGACAGTGTTGATTTTCTTCAAAGGGTGAGACTTCTTTGTTTGCTTCCCCTTTTGGCACGAGACACAGATATCTTGTAAATGAAAACTTCTCACAGGCACACCATTCACAAGATTATTTTTCACCAAATGGTTCATCTTTCTCAAGTGATTGTGTCCCATTCTTCTGTGCCAAGATATAGACTCCTTTTCCGTGGCTTTTGAGACAAAGCAAGTGACTTGTGCAGATGTTGTAATCGCCTGGCTCATGTCGAGAATATAAAGATCATTAACTCTCGGAGCCGATAAGAGAATCCATTCTTGTGGAATTTTGAATCCAGGTTTCAGCACATAGCAGCCGGCATCATCAAAATGCACGATGAATTTCTTATCGCAGATTTGCGACACACTGAGAAGATTGTGATCAATTTTCTTAACATAATTGATCTTATCAAAGCACACGATGCCATTGGAGATACTTCCTTCTCCAGTGATAAATCCGCCTTTGTCACCCGCAAAAGCAACATACCCTCCTCTAATATTTCTCACGTCGTATAGGAGCCGTAAGTTGCCAGTCATGTGCCTGGATGCCCCACTATCAACAATCCAGTGACTATTAATAGTTCCTCCTAGAACATCCTGCACATGTCATTTAAACACATCAGTTGAGAATGGGGACCCAAGCCTTAGTGGTCTTGGGTCGTCCCTGAGCATCACGAACCGTGATATCAATCTCTTGATGGTTTTCAAGAACAATTGCTCCCCCTGAATAGTCACCCGCCTTAGGTAACCAAATTCGTTTTTGCCTACCAGTTTTTGAAGATTCTGGTTTTACAGGTTGTGACACACTTGGTTCCTTTTGAACTGTTTTAACTTCAGATTTTAAAGCTTTTTCAACAGTTTTCATGTTCTTACGTCGTTGTTTAGTTTCTTGTTCCTTTACAGTTCATTTATCATGTTTAGGTGAAACTGACCGACGTTGAGGGTGAACTGTTTCAGGTGGAGCTTTCTCAACAAATTTACTCTTTGGAGCATTTGGGCAGTTTCTGATGATGTGCCCAATTTCTCCACATTTAAAACATGTTCTCCTTTCAACAGATTTTGGAGAACTTGATTGACCACAAGATGTCGAACTCGTGGAACCCGAGGTACTAGCCTTTTCATCACACCCATTTGTGCGTTGAGTGTAATTGTTATCACTTTTACGCTTTAAGATTGTTACTTGTTTTACAAAATCCGTGTTAGATTTGTTTTCAAAAGTTTCAATCTTATCAGTACCCTTGGATGACACGAACTTGACATCTTTTGCTTTCTTTTGAAAACGAGCTCCTTTTGTTTCAGACTTCATCTGAGAGACTTTATGCTTTTGAGCTCGTTTGACTGGTTGTTTACCATTAGAAGCAGCAGGTTGTTGAGTGGTTGAAGATTTTTGTTTACCAAACTGTTTTCTAATCTCAGCCTTAGGAATTGGATCACATTGTGTTACCACAATTCCCGGAAGTGTTTTTCCCAAAAATTTGTTTGTGTTATCTTCAAAGACTTTGTCAATCAAAAATTTATTTACATTTTTAATTGGGAAAACATGATCTGAGTAGATTTTATTATCTCCAACCAATGTATACAACACGTTACTGCTTTTAACAGTAGTCACACCTGTCTTATCAGCTTTGACAGGATCAATCACTTGCTTCTTAACAGATGGAACATCAGGAGTATCGGGATCACAAAGAATGTGATTCTCTCGTGGAATAACTACTCCTTTCATCTTGTTAAGTGATTTATCCCGTTCACCTACATCCACTTCTGACTCATCATCCGATGTCTCATAGTCCTCGATAATTGGAGGACTTTGCTTCACGGATGATGAAGTTTCCGGTTGCTCAGAAGATGTATTTGAAGAATCGTCCGGTTTGAACCCTAGGCCAGCAGCAAATTCCTCAACATCAAGAGGCACACTGGGTTCATACCGAGGCATTTCCTCCTCATCAGGCATCTTGGTATAATTGTTCATCAAGGGGGGCGGACATTTCTTATACCCTATGCCTTTCTGATTTCCCTTCGGTTGTTGAACCTCGATGAT
The DNA here is from genome assembly GCF_002127325.2 of Helianthus annuus. Taxonomy (NCBI): domain Eukaryota; kingdom Viridiplantae; phylum Streptophyta; class Magnoliopsida; order Asterales; family Asteraceae; genus Helianthus; species Helianthus annuus. The sequence goes on along the minus strand of NC_035441.2, from coordinate 7,808,286 downwards.
GTGATCAAGCACAAATTGGGAGTTAGAATAACTATCCAATTTTTGTTTGATCGCATCATGCTCGCATTGGGCAATGGCTAATTGCTTCTTAGTTTCTTCCACAATGTTAATATATTCATTTATACTTACTTGCTTGTGGTAAACTACTTTGTTAACCTCGGACACGTTTTTCTTTAATGTTTCTATTACAGATTTAAATTCTTTTTCATTCCGAGTTAAAGCCATGTTCGCCTCTTTGCATTTCGACAGTTCAATAACCAAATTCTGATTATGACTATGAAGCTTTTCTGATTCAAGCTTCATATCAGCACATGATTTACAAACACTAGGAGCAGGAGGTTCAGAATTTACCTGACTAGAAGAGGCTGAACCGTTTGCCATAAAGGCAGTTTGAAAAGAAAAAGCTCCATCTTCAGAAAATAACTTCTCCATTTCCTTTGATGCAGTATCTGCCTTCCTAATCAGAATTGATTTCTGACATTTAAGCTCATCAGCTTCATTCAGAAGATCTTGAATATCATCACCTCCCTCCTCCTTCACATCAGACTCTAAGTGATTATCCCCAGAAACAGAGCCTTCTTCATCAGAACTTCCAGAATAACCAGAACTGTCATCACTTCCAGAAGACTCTTCTTTATGAACATGCTCGATGATCTTTGCATAAAGAGCTGTTCCACTTCTCTGATCATCATCACCAAACTGAACTGACCAGTCACATCCCTCATCTGCTTGAACAGCCAGAGCCCGATTGGGATTTGAAGTTCCAGGCTGGCCCTGATTGTTATTAACTGCCACCATCCTCCTCTCACGGTTCTCTTGCTGGGCATTCACATTTGTATTACTCGTCTGGTTTCTGAAAGGGTTGTGATTTCCATGTTTTGTTGGTAGAGTGCACTCACGTTTGAAGTGCCCTTTGTTACCACAGTTGAAGCATGTCACGGCGTTGATATCAAACCCATACTTCGTATCTTTCTTTCCTTCCAACGAAGTTCTACCAGTACGAGCCATAAAGTCTTTGGCCCTTCTAACCGCACTTGCAAAAGCCCACTTAATATCCATCAACTCCATTTCTTCCTTGTCGATCTGTTGATAATCTTCATTGGTCATGTTGATGTTTCCAAGCTGACCTGCTACCAATCCACAGTAAGCACTGACCATTGTATTAATAATTTCCATGTGCTCCTTAGCAACTTCAATGCTGAGGTGTGAAAGGTTTGAATTATCGACTCGGATTGTGTGAGGATTTTGAGGTTGAGGATTGTTTGTATAATGAGCCTGCTGTTGTTGTTGTGGAGGTTGGACTTGTGGCTGTGTTGGGACAGGAATGTACGACCTCGGATCGAATTGAGGTTGTGGTGGAGCAGCCGTTGACTGAGGAAACGGAAAGGAACTTGTGTTGGACACAAAAGCAGTCTGCAGTTTAGGTTGCTGTTGCTGAGCTGCAGCGGATCTTGCCAAAGCATCGAAGCCTGGAAGGTACATTTCTATATTCTGAGGAGCGGGAGCACGCCTTGCTTTCCTGATTTCTTCATCATTTTTATGTTCCAGCTTCTGAATGAACTCGTAGATGTTAACCGTGTCTAGAGTTCCAGTGTGCTTCAACAACTCAATAAATGAACTCCATTTTGGAGGCAAAGCGTCAGCAAACCTATTCACCATGTCTTGTTGAGTAGAAACAACCCCATAAGCACACATTTCACTGATCAGATGATAGAAACGGGTTGTCATATCATTTAGAGTTTCGTTTTCCAAAAACTGAAACGATTCAAACTCTTTCTTCAACAAATCATGACGAGACTTTCGAGCAGCTGCGTTGCCTTCTCCTCTAGCTACTAAGGCATCCCACAACGTTTTCGTGGTCTTGCAGTAGGAGAACTGATGATAGATATCTTTGTTGAGTGCTTGTGTAAGTGTAGCAAAGGCCTTTTTCTCCAATTCATAAGCCTTCTTGTCATTTTCCAGCATGTTGGCATAACCTTCTGAAGTGGACGCAGCAGTTTCAAGATTAGTATTGAACGCATTGATGAAACACGTCCAAAGATCGGTGCTTTGCCCTTGAACATACGTGTGAAAACGGTTTTTCCATGATGGAAAATCGTTCATATAGTTCAACTTCGGTGGACGATTGTTGCTTCCTGTTTCGCTTTCACTAATCAAAAGGTTTTGAATGCTTTGACTTTGATTGGATACTAAAGCCCATTGACTTGGACTGATTGATGGCGGTGGAAACATACTTTTTGCCCAAGCATCAGCAGAAGTTAGTTCTTGATTAGATTGTGAGTTCAAACTCCAATCCCAAGGACTTGTACAACTCATTTTGATGAAATAATAATTGAGAACCTTCACAAACACAAACTGTTAAGTTTAAACAGACAAGAATTAAAAGATACTGACTTGTTCAAAAGATCGAGACTTGTTCGAAGGATCAACAGTGATCGAAAGATTACTGTTAAGTTTCGAGCAAAGTCTTCGAAAGATTCACAATGAAAGATCCTTATCTTTCGAGCAATTATCACGAATGATTCACAATTCGAAAGATCTTTATCTCTCGAATACTGATTTCGAAAGATTCACAATGAAAGATCCTTATCTTTCGAGATGAATCCTTATCTTTCGGACAACTAACTTTCGAAAAGATTCCAGAAACGAAAGATAATGCTTAGACTTCGAAAGAGTACTCGAAAGATGCTAATCTGTCGAGCTGTCTCTGATCGAAAGATGATCTTTCGAAATCGAAGGATATCTTTCGGAAGCTTCTGACACACTGACACGATGGGACAGGTTGGTGAAAAGGTGATGGGTTGGTGAAGTCAACTTTCGGCAAAAGGAATGGTCAGACCTCACCTTTCCCCACCAACTCTTATTTTGAAATAAAATATTCCAAAAATGGAACACCTTATCCAGAACCAGTTACCGGAGATATGACCGGAATTTTCGCCGGAAAATACCAAATTACTTAAAAACAAGTTTTCAAGTTACCCAACCCAACCTGAACACACCCGAAAGGTTTAGAACACGTTTTCCAGTTTAAAATGCAAGAAAAACTACCAAAAACGAGTGCTAAACCAAGTGTTCAAACACACCAAGAACTTGAACAAACCCGGTTTTAAACAAGGTAAAGAGCCACGGCTCTGATACCACTTGTAGGTCCCTTTCACAGAGGATGACGAACCTAAACCTTGTTATACAAACCTACTAGCGAGTGCGGAATCCAAGCTAGTAAGCAAACCGGGATGAAGCAAGTAGAGAAACAAACACACAAGAGTTCACCGATTAACACCACTGTATTAATACGTATAAAGGTTCCGGTTACAAGCATAATGTTTACAAATCAAACTTGCAAACTCTCAAAGTGTGTGTGTGTGTTTCAGACAGAATGCTCTCAACTCTCTTTGTGTGCATCTGCCCTCTCACATACACTGCATGGGTATATATATACCCAGCCCAGGTTGTCATGTCCGAAGGATCCGATAGATGGTCGAAGGATCATCTATCGATTACAAAGTCTTCGAAGGATCTGCATGAATCTCGAAGGATGATCTATCGAACCATCCATCGAAGGTTCATCTTTCGAGTTCATCGAAGGATCAACACTTATCCTTCGATGATCATCCTTCGAGCCAGAACAAGAACAACCATATATCTAACTGTTTGACCAAGTCAAACCAGGAGGACGGTTGACTTGGTCAACTTACAGAGCTGACACGGACATCGTTCACATCGAGACTAAATACAGACAAAGTACAGACACAAGTGCACCAACAGTTTCATCAAAATACATACCAAAAATACAACGAAAACCCTCTAAAATCATACCAAAAATACCTAAAATCATGGATCAAGATAAGAGATTTACCAACTTCTATATACGTAAGATCTTCCCAACATTGTGTTCTGTGTTTTAGTAGGCGATTAGGGTTCAACCGTGTTCTACATTGAAATAATTGATGTTTGAAGGGAAGAGATTCAAAGAATAGAGGGATTTGAACAAGATGGATGGAAGCAGAGATGAAGTCGCCGGAAGAAAAGTTGAAGTTGCTGGAAGCATAGTTTAAGTCGCAAGAACCCTAGGTGTGTGTTTAAAATAACAAATGTTTGTAGGTATTCCGTTTGTTATGGATGACTCTGCTTGCTGGGGCGAAATCTGCTGATGTAAAACACATTTGTATGAATCTGCTTGCTGTTAAAACACAGCTGTATGAATCTGAATTGCTGTTAAAACACAGCTGTATGAATCTGAATGATAAAACACATTTGTATGAATCTGCTTGCTGTTAAAACACAGCTGTATGAATCTGAATTGCTGTTAAAACACAGTTGTATGAATCTGAATGATAAAACACATTTGTATGAATCTGTTTGCTGTTAAAACACAGCTATATGAATCTGAATGATAAAACACATTTGTATGAATCTGTTTGCTGTTAAAACACAGCTGTATGAATCTGAATGATAAAACACATTTGTATGAATCTGCTTGCTGTTAAAACACAGCTGTATGAATCTGAATTGCTGTTAAAACACAGTTGTATGAATCTGAATGATAAAACACATTTGTATGAATCTGCTTGCTGTTAAAATACACCGGTATGAATCTGAATGCTAAAACACAACTGTATGAATCTGCTTGCTGTTAAAACACAACTGTATGAATCTGAATGCTAAAACACAACTGTATGCATCTGCTTGCTGTTAAAACACAACTGTTTGAATCTGAATGCTAAAACACAACTGTATGAATCTGCTTGCAGTTAAAACACAACTGTGTGAATCTGAATCTTAAAACACAGTACCAAGAACATGCTGATAGATTCCAGCAAGAAAACGAAGGAAAGATTGATATTAAGTGTGATTAAACATCAAAAACAAAAAATTCCGAAATTTATGGATAGTTAGTTATTGAAGATAATTTCCTAAAATATAAATAGATTGTGAAAGTACATAAATGCCCTTTTAGATAAAATCCTTCAATGCCACATGTCGCGTTCTTATTGCTTCCTAGACTTTCTAGGAAAAACACACTTTCTACCCAACTCCTGCTATGTATATATATATATATATATTCAAGCCATAAGAAAACCGAACGTTGTTACTAAAAGAAAGGGTTAAAATAAAAAAGTTTAGGTGGGTAAAAAGGGTGATTTGTTTTGGGTTAAGAAATGAAAAGGTTTAGGCTCAAAGAGGTTAACTAGGGGGATTTTGGGTAGGTGGTAAAAAAATGAAAAATAATGGTGTAGAAAGAAAAAAAAAGGGTTAGTCCTAATGCCTCCATCATTTACTTGGGTTTAAGTTGGTAAGGACCGGGAATGTATTGTCGTGGCAAGTTCTAGAGTCGTACGAACCAAGCGGCTATTCACACAAGAAACGAAAAATGAGCATTTAGTGTAAAGATATGTATTTGTATGCTCGATAAAAGCTCAAAACTCACTTTTGTGGGAAAGGGTTTTTATGTGATCAAGTATATATAATCAAATTTTAACTAACCTTGTCATGACGTTTCATAATTTTCTTATGTTGGTTCTTTTTATCACGACGCTATCGGTCATAAACTTGTAAAAATATAACCTTGTTAGAACTTGAATTCCCAACTTAAACTTAGACAAGTAAAAAGAAAAATGAAAATTTTTGAAAAAAATTTGGGGTGATTAACGGTTCCAATAGAGTTTTGTGTAAGGCTTGTTATTAGGACTTGCAAGATTCAAGGTTTTAGCATCCCCCCCCCCCTCACACTTAAATTACACATTGTCCTCAATGTGTCCCAAAAATAAGTTTTAGGTTGATTGAATGTGTAAAAGGGTGTTAAAAGCAAAATTTTATGTTACTGGCACTCTGGACACGGCCCCGTGTCGGATGGACACGACCCCGTGTTCAACTGCCAGTAACGAAAACTTACAGAAGGCAGACACTGGGGCGTGTTGGCTGGGCCCGACCCCGTGTCTGGCAAAAATCTGCAGAAATTAGACAAACAACAGGTCTGGGAGGTGGGCACGGGGGCGTGTCGGCCGGACACGGCCCCGTGTGGACAGTCTGCAAGGTTGAAAAACAGGTTTCTTTCTCCGGTTTTCCTACCCGGCTTTAGTAGTACTAATGTTTAGCACTCTAAGCCTCGTATGTACCTGTTTTATCAATAAATACTACACCAAACAATACCAAACGTCCTAGATTACCACGTTCAACATCCAAACCATCAAGTTAAAGATAAAAACAAAAGCATAAAATAAAAATATGTTAGGGAAAGTAAATTGTTCAACACTTCGGCACGCAGGCCGGAAATTCTTCGATAGAAAGGGAATTTAACCTGTAGGATCACCAACCAGCCGCTCCTACTCCTACTCCACCCGCCTAGTCCATGTCTTCATCATTGTCATCACCTCCTCCCCCATGCCCCGCCATGTACTCCCGGATGCTTCCGATGTCATCTTGGATATCGGAGATGTTTCTTTCAATGGCTCCGACCCGGTGGTATGTGTTGTTGACGAGGTTGTAGGTGTCCCTGGTGCACATATGGTTTTCCTGCAAAAGATCATGTAAACTCTGAAAGTTAGGAAAACCACCTCCTTGTGAGGAGGACAGGCCCGGTTCACCGTGGGGTTGGTACTGGTATTGGGACGATCATCTGCAACTAATAGAATTTTCTTACAATAACAGTTATCACACAAGTATCAATGCTGCACCTTTCGAAGCACTGTATGGACGAAAGTGCCGAACCCCAGTCTGTTGGGCAGAAATTGGAGAAAAGCAACTATCCGGACCTGAAATAGTGCAAGAAACAACCGACAAGATTATCTAAGTTAAGGAACGACTGAAAGCAGCACGTGATCGACAAAAGAGTTATGCTATTAACCGACGAAAGCCACTGGAATTTCAGGTAGGAGACAGAGTGTTATTGAAAGTCTCTCCTTGGAAAGGAGTGGTAAGATTCATCAAAAGGGGAAAGCTAAATCCCAGGTATGTTGGACCTTTTCAGATTATTAGAAAAATAGGACCTGTAGCCTATCAGCTACAACTGCCAGAGGAAATGGCAGGAATACATGATGTATTTCATGTATCTAATCTAAAGAAATGTCTAACTGATGAATCACTCGTAGTACCTCTTAAGGATATAGAGGTAAATGAACAACATAAATTTGTGGAAAAGCCTCTACAGATTGAAGACAGGAAAGTTAAGAACCTCAAGCACAAGAGATTAATTCTGGTCAAAGTAAAATGGGTCTCCAAAAGAGGACCAGAATACGCATGGGATCTTGAATCAGAAATGCAAAGGAAATACCCGCATCTATTCCAGTAGATCTCGAGGATGAGCTCTAAAACAAGGTGGGGAGGATATAACAACCCTCCTAAAATAATTCGACACCCTAAAAATATTTAGAGTGCCCCAATATGTCCTAAAAATACACCCCGTATACGCAAACGGGCCCCGAATACCTTTATTTTATTAAATTAAATTAAAAATCAAATTTTTAAAGGCTGTGGCGGGCCGCGAAGACCTTGCCTTGGTCATACGCGGGCCGCGAGCGCTTCAATGAGACAGCACCTTGAGCTGCCTCGTGGCATTGTCGTGTCGAGCCTATGCGTGTGACCAGTCAAGGCTAGGGCCGCGAAGACCCCGTCTTCGTTCGTCGCGGGGCGCGAGGAAGTGGTGTATCAGCAATATAAATAGGGCCGATAGGTTTCAGTTGAAATCGTTCAAAACTTTTCAATCTCTCTCTCTCTATATTCTGCATAGCTACTATAATCTCGGGCATAATACCCCCCCTAAATAACGAAGTTCTGCCTCGTTGTAAGTATCGTAACCCAGGTTACGTATTAGATACGCTGCCCGATTGTTCCAGGGTTCCGTAACGGCTGTCGAGGTTCTGCCCAACGTAGTCATTGGAATGCCGTCTCGGGGAGGGTATTAGTAATGTAAATATTGGGTTATTATACTAACACGTGTGCATTTGTGTATTAATAGATAATCACCAGGAACTCTTAAAGGAAACCCTAAGACAGCAATGTGAGTAATATCCTTTTTGCAAACTGTTTTTACAAAACCTCATATAATTAACATTATATTAAAAGTGATTGAGTATTTGTATTCTACAATTATCGTTGGTATGTTGGGGTTTTGTATACAGAATTTGTTATTACATTGTGAGTAGTAACATGACCACAAGTCAGGTTGACAGTACCGTGGGTGGTAATTAAAGTAGATGGAAACAAATGTAATTGCGTGATCACCCTCAATACTGTACAATGGTTTTACTTAACTTGATCAAACTGAGATTCACTCACCAGTATTTCCTACTGACAAAATGTTTTTAAACGCGTTTCAGGTAACAAAATGTGAAAGCCAAATAGAAGCCAGCTGGACAGCACTGAAGGCTTGGAAAAGTGGCTATAAAGTTAACTAAAATAAAGAGATGTTTTATTTAAATAAAATAGGGTTTATCCCTATGAAAATGTGTGTACTTGAAACTTGGGATTTTCCCATGTGTTTAATATATTAAAAGCGTGGTATTTTACTCCGATAAAAGATTTCCTAACTACGGTCCTGATGTAATTTCCACTGCCAAAATGTTAAACACCAATACCACCGAAACTGGTCGCGGCCGCCCTCGCTCCCTAATCAATATAATTATGAATATAATTGTAGTTTCTCGGGTTGTTAGGGATGGGGGTTGCGACATATTACTTGCTGGTATGTAATACAAAACGTATGATACAAGAGAATATATTATAACTTCAAAGTTAAAACCATCACGTTATGCAATCAATCCTTAGTTTGCCACTTTTGGTGGTCCATCTCATTATTAAAATGGCCATCATTACAATTCTTATAGTCAATCTCATCATTACAGATGTCTCAATTAGGTCTATCATTACATTTATAATGATTAATATATAATCACATTCACTTTTGGGAATGGAGTAGAACCAAAACAAGCTTCATAGCTTTTCATTATTTACTTGGTCACATGAGTATAAAATCATTTCATTTTTTCATAACTCTTATAATGAAATTGCTACTTTAGGAGCATATGTCTCAAGTGTGACAAATGAAAAGAATTTAATCGATTTTTCCTTGTAAATAATGTTCTCTTTGCTTACCATCAATTGATAAGTAGTTGAGTCGTATAAGATTTATCAATCTTATATCTAATAACCTTTATAACGATCATTGTATAGTCATCACATTATTAACATGGTTGATCTCATTACATGAGCATCATAACAATTTCCTTAATTACCATGATTACGAACTTTACACCAATTATTATATCATCACATTCACTTCAAGGAATGGATTATAACCAAACAACTATCATGGTGACATCATTACAATTTTCTTTGTTGTGTGCATGATCTTCACCTTTACACTGGTCATTATATCATCACATTCACGTCATGAATGGACTAGAATTACACAACTTTCATGGTGGTCGTTTCAAACCTTACATATTCTTTAACAATCTTGCTTCTTCAAGAGCATATTTGAGGTTTGATAATGGAAATTGTTTTGTTCACTTGGCATTAAAAATCTTCTCATCACATAACATCAATTGAGAAGAAAATAATGGCTAGATCATTAAAATTTAATTATCAGTCTAAGGTCTTACAAGCTTCCATAAATTTAATAAGCTTTAGGGAGTTTCTCACTTTGGGTGTCATATAATAAATGAATCTTCATCACCATTTAGTTGTGTTTATAACATGCGATCATATACCACAACTTTGATTGTTTTGATGGTCTTTTCAATACTGATAACATGTGGAACACAATGTATGCATAAAGTTACATTATCAAATGCACGACTTTATAACATGTGACACTATCAAACGCGGTAAATATAAATATAAGAAACAAGATAATATATTACATTAATTACAAGAGAATATATATAATAAACTTATCCCGATATGCTAACCTTATTTTTATGGAAAGAGTTGGGTCCCTTTCTCTAAACAAATCCACACCCATCAATAAATATATATGTTCCAGTTCTCTCATATACAAACAAAATAATAGTTTGGGCAAACATTTGATCGTTATCATACATTTTCTTAAATTGTCTAATAATACATATTTTCTTTTATTAATGAATAGATAAATGGTATGAAAAGTTCTTATCATATAAGGATTAACTAACTATCCATAAAAAAATTAACGTTAAATATATCTAACAAGTAATTAGCTCAAAGGTTATGTCAAATATGATAACTAAAAAAATAACAAAATACATGTATTACTTTTGAATATCATTAACTTCATATACAACATCTTGAGATATAATTTTCTACGAATTTTATATTGTTGTTTTGAAATCATTATCTTTTAGATTAAATAGACTACAACTCAAAAGATAAACCACGTAATTTTCTATAAACTAGTTAGTGACATATGCTAAATTTTCTTTATAAAATATACTCAAAGGTAATAATGTTAGAATATATAAATTACCAAACAACTTGATTTGCTGTTTGATTTAACAAAATATTAAAATATTTAATCACAAGTGTCAATAAAATCATAAAATTGCTTTCGTTATTCAAGCCAATTAGTTAAATTTCAACATAAAATTGAATTTCAACATAAAATTGTATTTATGACACAAGTATATTTGTTTCTTTATCAAATTCATTTGATTTGATTATGTTAATCTTTTTCGTAAAAACTTGAAATAAGAATGGAAAAACCATTTAAACTTTACAACAATTGCTTTTATCTTATGCATCTAAATCTAAAAAACAAAAAAGAACTTTCATGATTAAATATTAGTTTTATTGTTCAATCGCACCTTGTACGTTATATTATTATCAACTTTAGTTGAATTTAAATCTAAATAAAATGCAATAGAAAAATGACACAATTAGATTGCATTAACTATTATCAAAGTTGAAGAGCAAGATTGGGTTTTATCTCAAATCAATTTACAAATCTTAACAGTTTTTTCTATTCATACCTGATTTTATATTTCATTAAAAATTATAAGACGATGTAATATGATTGTGATGGTATTATCCACATAATTTTGACCAGGAAAGTAAAACATGTAATATTGAAAGGAATTTACCTATATATTAAAAAAGGAACTGAATGAACAGTAGTAATAATAAATATATTAAAAAAGGAACTGAATGAACAGTAGTAATAAATAAATATTAAAAAGAGAAATTAATTAATAGTAATAAACAAGAGATTAATCAATAGTATCGGGTATCCGCACCGGTATCAAATTTACTAATCTGAGTGTATTTTTGGTATCCGTTCGGCACCGGTACTCATCGGGTTTTACCCTCAAACACCAGTGTTATACCAGTACCGACCGTATCAAGCCGTACTGTACCAGGTATATTCGGTACCGATACCCACTTTTGGGGATTTCGGTAACGGTATTTTCGGTACCGGTTGGTACCGAGCTCATCAAATCCCGTAGCAACGTAGCAATGCAAGTAATTGTACAGTTTAGATTACTTTTCATACACACGGTAAGTAAACTGTATTTCGTTTGAATGAGGTTTTATATACACAACAACTTATTTTGCTTTATTTTTTGTCTTTTTACGTAATGAATGAATTGTAGCATGTAAAATTAACTTGGATATTTAGATTATTGATGAGCAAACCGTATCAAATCTTGTAATCAAACTGGTATCGTATCGGTACCAAATTTACTATACCAAATCATTTTTGGTACCAATTTGGTACCCAACTTTTGGCATTTTCAGAATCGTTACTTTCGATTCGACACCGGTCTAGCACCATACCTATATTTATTGATTTTTACCTTCAAATACCATACCGTATTGTACCGAGCATTTTTGGTACCGGTACCTAATTTCGATGATTTTCCGGATCGGTACTTTCGGTGCCGTTACTGATACCAAGCTCATCTATATTTTAACGTGTTAGCACCGTAATAACTGAACTGAAAACAACCGAATTTTCAACGTGTAGGACGTGTGGGTCCTATTATTATATATTAGGTTATTTAAAATCGCTTCTTTTAGGACGGATTGACTATCCTTTTCACGACATTTTTATTTATGTTTTAATATTTGGTATTCGGTATTCGGTATCTGCTTGCCATTGCTGACACGCATTTTGCAGTCATTGGGTCCCCGCCGCAACGCGCGGGTGGATTTTAACTAGTTCAAAACAGAATTCAAACCAACCAAAACAAGAAATGTTCGTGATTTTATTTTAAAACCCACAACCCGGATCATATACAACCGATTAATCGTTTGAGTTTAGTAAAGTCAAATATTGTAATAATAGACACATATAAACAACAAGAGTATGCACTTGAATCTTATTAACAGAGAACAAAATCAAGAATGCAAAGGGATATACCTTAACATGTTATAATCCAACCCAAAGCAATCGTGCTGATAACGTGTTGTGAAACAACGGCCTAATAGCAATATCTAATATGTAAAGGATAATATAGAGAATATATAGAGAATGAGAAGTATAGAAAATGAGAGAATTCTTATTCATTGAGTGTATAATACCAATTACATAAAACCTCTATTTATAGACGCTTAACATTAATACAAAGGTAATCAATAGATGGAGGTTACATATGTGGAGAGTCACAACATTATGATGCATTCATAACAATACCTTTATAATAACAATTAAAAACAACAACTCATGCATTAAAAAGGGACTCACACCTTCAAATTTGCTCATCATTTGTTATTCGCAGTTGCTCCACTTCAACAGCTCCATTTCTCAAAAAGAATATTCCATTTCTATAATCAGAACCTGTTATTAAAAGGAAACTCCATTTTCGTGATGGTGGCGGTCGTTGCAGTGGCGTCGGTGGTGGTGATGGCCATGGCTTGGTGTGTTGGTGACGGAAGTGAAAATAGGGTTGGGTTAGGTGATGAAGGGGAGTAGTGATACGTCTATTAGTGGTTGACTAAAATACATATTCCCCTATCTTCTATCTTTGACATGTGTAAGGCTAGGATGCCATCACATCCTTTCTACATGGATTAAACTTCATAATAGATCATAACCCATGTAATATATATACTTTGTTTAAATAGAGAAAAATATTTAAAATGATTTAAGGAAATTATATTTGGCTGATGAAACCTACATAAAATTAGAAATATCATAGGCAATTGGTAATTTTCTTTTCCATCAAGAAACATATAACTTGTGAAACCTAACAAAAATAGAAATATCATAGGCTATTGATATTTTTCTTTTCATCAAGAAACATTGACTGAATTTACAGCTTAGAAAACATCATCATCACCATCATACAAAGTAAATCTCAACAATAACAAAGCTAAAGTAGTGTCTGAGGAGGGTAAGATGTAGACACCCTTACCTCTACCCTGTATGAATAGAGAGGCTGCTTCCAGTAAGACCATCGGCTCGATAATAGTTTTGCATCAAGCCTTGGACACAAGGCTCAAAACACTCAACAATCGGGACAAAGGCCGATTAGTGCATGTACCCTTTTGTCTTTCGGCTATCAACGCCACGACATGATGCATGATTAACCATCCCCTCTTTTAACATTATTTTCACGAAATTAGTAAAATAACGTTAAAATTAGTGCACTTTCACTTTTGCCCCCTGAGCATCCACACATATATACATTATATGTGCATACCATAAGCGAAATATGACACACTGTCGAGCTTAGAAAACAAAATGTAAAATGATCTTACAAAGCTTCCTCAATTTAAAAAGTGTATAAGGAAATTATAGATTGCTAAATATAACACACCGTCGAGCGAAAAATGACACAATGCCGAGAAATATAACACAATGTTGAGGACAAAAGACATAATGAGTCGCAAAAAAAGATATAATGACACACATCTAGAAAAAAACCAATGCTAAATAAAAAACACAATGATATAAACAAAAATTCTAAAATCTACAACCTATAAATCCAAAAGTGAAAACAAAAAATCTCATATTGTAGAGTTCAATGAGACGGATACAATTCCGCTTGAATGAGTTCAATTGGAGTTCATTTGATACCCATCTTACAACTTCTTATTTTTAAGAGACTATGTATTTGATCATAACCACACATTGAATGCACCACACACAAGTGTGTGGACTAAAACTAACAAAATAATGATCGATTATTTTGTGAATTTATATAAATTTGTTTTTTTGTAACACCCCGAAAATATAAATCTTTATATTAAAAGAATAAATAAACAAGAATCAACCAACTAGGAATTTTAACCTAGTTAATTACAAGTCCTAAAATAAGTCATAATAGGGTTAAAACACTAAAACTTGAGGTTTTATCAAAATTGAGGGTTTAAACTTGTCAAAACTCAAATTAGGTTACTAATAGTAACAAAACAAACCAAACATCCCAAAATTGGGAGTCTGGTCGATCAAAGAACAAGCAGGGGGCGACATTCCCCATTCCCAAACCCTAACATCAAGCAAATCTCTAAATTGAAGCCTCAAATCAGCCCTAAATCAAGTCTTGAACACGAATTAGTGATCCCCTTGTAGTGAGGATCATAAAGGTATGTAGAATCTTGATATTTTGCTCCATCTTGAATCTTAGGTTAAATAGGATAAACTGAAATTTAGCCTAGATATGTAATGCATGAATGAAGCTTGAAGTAATTTGATGTCTATGGTTAAACCCTAGGGGATTCCTTGTCAAAACCTTACATCATGTTTGTAAGGGTTGGGGTTTACATGTGGGGAACAAAGAACTGAAAGAAACTTGGTGAATACTAGAGATTTTGACTCTTAATCTAGCAAAATCTGAATTAGTGAAGTAATTCAGAAATATTGATGTCAAGATGTATGTAAAAATTTATTAAATAAAGTGAAATTAGATGTTAAAACTCAAGTCACGAACTTGGTAATGATTGTAGGAAAATCTGACCCGTTAGGTGTTTGTTGAAATGCCTAAGTGAGGATTTAAATGTAAAATTTGGATAAAAACGCAGATTTGATAATGGTCCATAATGGTGTAATTGTGGTCATAAAAAGAGTTCTAAACATGTTGTAAACTGAAATTTCTAGGCAAAGAGTCCGGATCGTCAAGCGGACAAGCCGAAAGGAATTCACGGGGAAAGGGCGTGCTCTAAAGGTACGAAAATACCGCTTCGTTACGTTAAGGTTAATTATTGTTTTTTTATGTCATAGTATAAAGTATGGTAAACAGGATAGACCATTGTGTCACGAAAGTGACTTTGCGTCTTAAACAAGTGAACGGGTCAAAACAAGTGATAAGCATGAAATCTTGCATGTCCTGAATGGTGTGTTAATTCAGCACCCAAACGGGTCAAACAAGTTTGGTAATAAGCACGAAGCTAGACACTATTACATAATGCATGATTTACATGACGTGTAAGCCGTGTAGCGAACACAATAAGCAAATTGAGAAACTTTGCTCTTAATATAGGAGTTAAAGTTTAGAAATTTGATGCATGACAATAGCACAAACGACTAAACTAGAAGCCTTGGAATTTAGTTTGTAAGCTAACCGTAGACATACCCTCATGAGAATAGTTGAGTATTATCATAAGTAAAATATGAGTATGGAAAAAATTAGCCCGGTCGCTTAACAACTTATGTGAAATTAAGCCATTTTGACGCCTGAAAAGAATAAGCAAAACTGCATTTGAAACAAAGGAGTTTTGTACAGGGCACACCGTAAATTACGGTGGTACCGTAATTTATGGTGGCCAGTATACTGCTACGGTGGATCCTACTGGTTTACGATAGGTTCCAAATCGTCCAGAAGCCACCGTAACTTACGGTGACACCGTAAGTTACGGTGGAGCCCAGCTTGATGTGATTTCTATTTTAATTTCTCGAATAACGTGTTCGAATCTGGTTGAATACGTGAAATTTTAGAATGATAATGCTAATGCTTGTTTAAAATATTTAGTTTTCAGGTACCCAAGTAAAAGGATGATGATCAAGCAATCGAGTCGAACCGAACACACCATACAACGCTTCCGCACTTGATCTTTTGTTTTGTTACTATGTAAACACTTGTAGTTTTACCTTGAACATCGTTTGGTAGGTTAAACATGTGAATGCTGTAACTAGTTGGTTTTCAAATCTTGAAAGTTTTTGTAAACTCTGAAGTTTTGGCACGAAATATAAGGTTCTATCTTATAAAATTTAGTATTATACACGGGGTCTTACAAGTTGGTAATCAGAGCCCAAGGTTGCCAATAAGTGTTCGGTTCAAGCTTGATCAACATCCGGTAAGAGTAATTGTTTAAGTAAAATTTGAAGAATATAGAAACAAATCATGAATAAATATGCATGAAAAGAGTGTGTAAGCCCACTCAAACACAAGAAATGCATGAAACAAGAACGATTGAGTCAAGTTATGAACTTGATTGAATCAAAACAAGTAAAGCATGTGTTATAAATGGAATGTTTAACAATGTATGTAAACATTTCAGTATTAAAGATGGCGGGCGGAGGTGATGGTGATGCGGTGCCAAGAGTCACCGAACAAATGAGGATAGTGATTGCCGAAGAGGTTGGAAAGGCGATCGAAAACAGTTTGTCGAACTTCATTGATAAAATTCAAAACACGGTTTTATCAGTAGTAGAAGAGAGAATCAAGAAGCTAGAGGATAATTCGAATCTAGCAAAGGAAAAATCTGGAGGACGAAAGCCTTGTTCATACAAGGAATTCATGGCTTGTAAACCACCCATATATAATGGGGAAGTTGATCCAATTGTGTGTCAACGATGGATAGGCGATATCGAGGGGGTATTCGAGAGAACTCATTGCGATGAAAATGACTACGTAGCTTATGGTACGGGTCAATTAAGAGGTCAAGCAAAGGACTGGTGGGATAATAGAAAGAAGGAGATTGGAAGTGAAGCGGCTAAGACCATGACATGGGAGGAGTTTAAGACGCCGTTTCTTAAACACCATAGTCCCAAAGCGGTCATAAACAAGATCAAGGAAGAGTTCATGCAACTTAGACACAAAGGTGAATCCATAGACAAGATCACGGGGATGTTTATGGACAAGATGAAGTTCTGCGATGATCTAATAACGAATGAAGAGCAAAAGGTTTATTACTACATAACATGCTAAGTGCAGAGTATAGGGAGTTCATCACCCCCTCAAAGTACGAGACCCTTACCGAGATTGTCAATGCCGCTCGGGAAAGGGAAATCGAAATGAAAAAGAGTATAGAACGGGGTGAACGAAGGGCACAAGACGTAAATCCAAGCCCTACCAAGAAAGCAAGAACGAATGAAACAGCGAAGAAATCAGATACAAAGGGTGGTACACCAAGTTGCAAAATTTGTGGCAAGAATCATAAGGATGAATGTCGCTTCAAAGATAAGCCTTGTCCCATATGTCGAAAAACAGGACATATGGCTATATCATGCCCGGAGAAAGTGACTGTTTGTTACAACTGTTACCGAACGGGTCACAAAAGATCGGAATGCCCGGAACTGGTTGGAAAGAAAGAAGGGCAAGACTCGAAAGGTGAAGCCTCGAAAGCAAAAGCAAGATCTTTCCAATTGACCGCTGCTGAAGCAAAGGTCGAACCTGACGTGGTCTCAGGTATATTCACTGTAAACTCAATTCCCGCACGTGTGTTATTTGATACTGGTGCGAATAAATCCTTTGTTTCGTATGGGTTTATTCAGCACCCTTCATTTGTTCTAACAAAATTACCTATGCCTTTAGAAGTAGAGATAGGTAATAACAAAAGCTTTATTGTTTGCGATGTATGTGAAAACTGTACAATGAACATTGATGACGAGGAATACGCAATAGACTTGATTCCGATGTCGATGGGAGAATTCCAAGTGATAGTGGGAATGGATTGGCTATCCCGTTACCACGCGAAAGTGGTTTGTTTCCGAAAGGAAATAAAACTAACGTCTCCTAGTGGAAAACAAGTTACGATATATGGTGAAAAAGGAGGTAACCCGGTGATATGCACAATGCTAGAAGCCCATAAACTCATGAAACATGGATGCAAGGCCTATATGGTATACGCAAGCGAAACAGAAAAAGAGCTCCTCAAAATTGGGGATGTACCGGTGGTGCGAGATTATGAAGATGTGTTTCCGGAAGAACTACCGGGGATACCACCAGAACGGGAGGTAGAGTTCGGAATCGAGTTGATTCCTGGCGCGAAACCCGTGGCCAAGGCGCCATACCGACTTGCACCGTCGGAGTTACAAGAATTGATGTCTCAAATTCAGGAATTTCTTGATAAGGGGTTTATCCGACCGAGTGTGTCTCTGTGGGGCGCACCAGTCTTATTCGTGAAAAAGAAAGATGGCAGTATGCGCATGTGTATCGATTACCGAGAGTTAAACAAACTCACAGTGAAGAATCGATACCCACTTCCAAGAATTGATGATTTGTTTGACCAACTACAAGGAGCAAGTTGGTTCTCCAAAATTGATCTCCGATCTGGTTATCACCAATTGAAAGTCAAGGAGGAAGACGTACCGAAGACGGCCTTTCGTACACGGTACGGGCATTATGAGTTCCTTGTAATGCCCTTCGGATTGACAAATGCACCCGCGGCTTTCATGGACCTCATGAACCGGGTTTGCAAACCCATGCTAGATAAGTCGGTAATTGTATTTATCGATGACATTTTGGTATATTCGAAGAATGAAGCTGAACATGTGTGTCATTTGCGGGAAGTATTAGACACACTCAGACGAGAAAAGCTATATGCAAAATTTTCTAAGTGCGCTTTCTGGCTAAGAGAGGTGCAATTTCTTGGACATATCATTAGTACCGATGGAGTACTAGTGGATCCGTCCAAGGTAGAAGCGGTGTCAAAATGGAACCCTCCAAGAAACCCCTCAGAAATCCGAAGCTTTTTAGGGCTTGCGGGATATTATCGGAAATTCATACAGGATTGCTCCAAAATTGCCTTGCCATTGACCAAATTGACTCGCAAGGAGGAAAAGTTCGTATGGGGCGTTAAGCAAGAGGAAGCTTTCCAAACGCTCAAAGAAAGGTTGACCCACGCTCCGGTGTTAACATTACCGGAAGGGACTGACGACATGGTGGTTTACTCGGATGCTTCTCATTTGGGGCTCGGGTGCGTTTTGATGCAACGAGGTAAGGTCATCGCCTACGCCTCGATACAATTGAAGGTTCATGAAAAGAAATACCCGGTTCACGACTTGGAATTGGCGGCGGTGGTGTTTGCCTTAAAGATTTGGAGGCATTACTTGTATGGGGTAAAATTTACAATCTTTACCGACCATAAAAGCTTGAAATATTTCTTCGATCAGAAGGAATTAAACATGAGACAAAGGCGGTGGTTGGAAACGGTCAAAGATTTCGATTGTGAAATACATTACCACCCCGGGAAGGCCAATGTAGTGGCCAATGCGCTGAGTCGCAAAGCAGATTATACCCCGATACGGGTACAATCAATGCAACTTGTTGTGACTTCAAGCTTACTAGAACGAATTCGAGAAGCACAGGATGAAGCTGTAAAGACGGAAAACTGGAAAAAGGAAAGAATTATCAGCCAAGTTAAAGACCTAGAGATAGGCAGTCACGGCCTAAAGACTCGTTTTAATAGAATCTGGGTCCCTAAAACATGTGAGGTTAAGAAGCTTCTACTTGATGAAGCTCATAAATCCCGTTATTCCATTCATCCAGGAGCGACCAAGATGTATAATGACTTGAAGCAAAACTATTGGTGGCCCGGAATGAAGCGGGACACCGTGAAATACGTGGAAAAGTGTTTGACTTGCCTACAAGTTAAGGCGGAACACCAAAAGCCATATGGTAAACTCCAACCCTTAGAAATCCCGGTTTGGAAATGGGAGCAAATTACGATGGACCTATTGACCAAACTGCCTAAAACAAGCCGTGGTTTTGATGCTATATGGGTAGTCGTGGATAGGTTAACTAAAAGTGCTCACTTCATCCCGATTCGTGAGACTTATATGTCTGAGAAAATTTCGGAAGTATACACCAATGAAATCATAGCAAGGCATGGGGTACCGATATCCATTGTGTCAGACAGAGATACTCGGTTTACTTCGAAATTCTGGCGTTTATTCCAAGAACAAATGGGAACCAAATTGTTCCTTAGCACTGCTTACCATCCACAAACGGATGGGCAAAGCGAAAGAACAATACAAACGTTGGGAGATATGCTGCGGGCTTGCATTATTGACTTTGGAGGTAGTTGGGATGTCCATTTACCCTTGGTCGAATTTGCATATAACAATAGCTATCACACGAGTATTAAAATGGCCCCGTATGAGCTATTATACGGCAGAAAATGTCGAACTCCGGTATGTTGGGGAGAAGTGGGTCCACAGGGGCTAGCACCTACCGATATAATCTGAACTACAAATGCGAAAATCGACATAGTTCGGGCACACTTGAAAGCGGCTCAAGACCGGCAAAAGGCATATGCGGATAAAAGAAATAGGCTAATTGAATTTCAGGTTGGCGATATGGTCATGCTAAAAGTTTCCCCATGGAAGGGTATTATTAGATTCAGAAAAAGGGGAAAACTAAGCCCAAGATTTATTGGGCCATTTAGAGTCACTGAACGGGTTGGTAAAGTAGCATATCGTCTTGAGTTACCCGAAGAGTTGAGTGGGATACATAACACATTCCACGTGTCACATCTCCGAAAATGTTTGGCCGATGAGACCGCTCATATCCACTACGATGATATCGAGGTGGATAACAGCCTCAACTATGTGGTAAGACCTATTGCGATTTTAGATCGCAAGGTGAAAAACTTAAAAAACAAAGAGATCAACCAAGTGAGGGTCAAATGGGAACACAAGAAAGGGGCGGATACCACGTGGGAATCCGAAGAGGAGATGCAACGGCTATACCCTACTTTATTCGGTACGTGATTCGGTTTCGGGGACGAAACCCCTTTTAAGGGGGGTGGACTTGTAACACCCCGAAAATATAAATCTTTATATTAAAAGAATAAATAAACAAGAATCAACCAACTAGGAATTTTAACCTAGTTAATTACAAGTCCTAAAATAAGTCATAATAAGGTTAAAACACTAAAACTTGTGGTTTTATCAAAATTGAGGGTTTAAACTTGTCAAAACTCAAATTAGGTTACTAATAGTAACAAAACAAACCAAACATCCCAAAATTGGGAGTCTGGTCGATCAAAGAACAAGCAGGGGGCGACATTCCCCATTCCCAAACCCTAACATCAAGCAAATCTCTAAACTGAAGCCTCAAATCAGCCCTAAATCAAGTCTTGAACACGAATTAGTGATCCCCTTGTAGTGAGGATCATAAAGGTATGTAGAATCTTGATATTTTGTTCCATCTTGAATCTTAGGTTAAATAGGATAAACTGAAATTTAGCCTAGATATGTAATGCATGAATGAATCTTGAAGTAATTTGATGTCTATGGTTAAACCCTAGGGGATTCCTTGTCAAAACCTTGCATCATGTTTGTAAGGGTTGGGGTTTACATGTGGGGAACAAAGAACTGAAAGAAACTTGGTGAATACTAGAGATTTTGACTCTTAATCTAGCAAAATCTGAATTAGTGAAGTAATTCAGAAATATTGATGTCAAGATGTATGTAAAAATTTATTAAATAAAGTGAAATTAGATGTTAAAACTCAAGTCACGAACTTGGTAATGATTGTAGGAAAATCTGACCCGTTAGGTGTTTGTTGAAATGCCTAAGTGAGGATTTAAATGTAAAATTTGGATAAAAACGCAGATTTGATAATGGTCCATAATGGTGTAATTGTGGTCATAAAAAGAGTTCTAAACATGTTGTAAACTGAAATTTCTAGGCAAAGAGTCCGGATCGTCAAGCGGACAAGCCGAAAGGAATTCACGGGGAAAGGGCGTGCTCTAAATGTACGAAAATACCGCTTCATTACGTTAAGGTTAATTATTGTTTTTTTATGTCATAGTATAAAGCATGGTAAACAGGATAGACCATTGTGTCACGGAAGTGACTTTGCGTCTTAAACAAGTGAACGGGTCAAAACAAGTGATAAGCATGAAATCTTGCATGTCCTGAATGGTGTGTTAATTCAGCACCCAAACGGGTCAAACAAGTTTGGTAATAAGCACGAAGCTAGACACTATTACATAATGCATGATTTTACATGACGTGTAAGCCGTGTAGCGAACACAATAAGCAAATTGAGAAACTTTGCTCTTAATATAGGAGTTAAAGTTTAGAAATTTGATGCATGACAATAGCACAAACGACTAAACTAGAAGCCTTGGAATTTAGTTTGTAAGCTAACCGTAGACATACCCTCATGAGAATAGTTGAGTATTATCATAAGTAAAATATGAGTATGGAAAAAATTAGCCCAGTCGCTTAACAACTTATGTGAAATTAAGCCATTTTGACGCATGAAAAGAATCAGCAAAACTGCATTTGAAACAAAGGAGTTTTGTACAGGGCACACCGTAAATTACGGTGGTACCGTAATTTAAGGTGGCAAGTATACTACTACGGTGGGATCCTACTGGTTTACGGTAGGTTCCAAATCGTCCAGAAGCCACCGTAACTTACGGTGACACCGTAAGTTACGGTGGAGCCCAGCTTGATGTGATTTCTATTTTAATTTCTCGAATAACGTGTTCGAATCTGGTTGAATACGTGAAATTTTAGAATCATAATGCTAATGCTTGTTTAAAATATTTAGTTTTCAGGTACCCAAGTAAAAGGATGATGATCAAGCAATCGAGTCGAACCGAACACACCATACAACGCTTCCGCACATGATCTTTTGTTTTGTTACTATGTAAACACTTGTAGTTTTACCTTGAACATCGTTTGGTAGGTTAAACATGTGAATGTTGTAAATAGTTGGTTTTCAAATCTTGAAAGTTTTTGTAAACTCTGAAGTTTTGGCACGAAATATAAGGTTCTATCTTATAAAATTTAGTATTATACACGGGGTCTTACATTTTTGGAATTTATTTAACTTTTAGTTTGATTTGTAACTATAGGAATTTAGATGTGGTTGACAGGGAAGATCATAGATACATGAAAAACCACAAAATCCATGCCAAATAGTATTGGATTAACCACAACGGTCGTCGCTAATTGATCAAATGTCATAGGCAAATTCATCCTAAAATCCATCATTTTTTTTGGTCTAAGGGCATGATCGGATCTTAGTGTGTATTTGTGTGTGTTATCAATGAAACAATGAAGTGTTGTTGATCATATAATTATGAAGGAATTAAATGAGTGCCGCGGAATTTAAACACAAGCACAAATATGGAAAGTTGTCATACTGTATTTCATATATAATCAAAAGATTACAATTACTAGTATGAATCTCACAACTCCTCAGCCTGATCACTAACTTTTTGTTCTGGAAAACCTCTAATTGTGATCATCAAACCTCTGTTTAGGTTAAACATATGTTTGGGCTTCTCATCATTGCTAATCTTTAGCAGAGCTTTGACCTTTAACATAATTTCTTTCTTTACCAACAGAGCTTTCAATTTCTTAACAGAACTTTCAAGACTTCAAATAGAGCTTTTGTTAGTGTTCAAGATTCATTATCTTTAGGAGGAGTATATCTTTATTACTTGATTTATTCTTGATCAAATTAGTATATTTTGGCTTTACAATCATTAGTTCTTTTATAGGTTCAACAATCTCCCTAGAACAGATGATGCCAAAACTAAACTTTATTTTGATCATTCTTTGGGTCTCATCGTCTTTTCTCTTATTTGTCCTTTGAATTGTAATTCAAACCTGAGAGAGTAAAGATCTTCTGGTTCCCTTTCAAGTTCAAGACCCAACAGGTCTTGTAGATCTTCATTTTTTAGGCTGAAAGCTGTATTCATGGAGATCTTTTAAACTTCTCCATCTGCTCTAAGTAACGTTAACTCATGACTAATCTTTTTTAATTTCCATTTTAGAATTTTGGAGCTGGATGGATTTAAGGGGTGCAAAATTTATTGGAGATGGGTTGGGAGAAGGTGGTCTACCTATTACTTGACCAATGAGATCACCAGCATTTGGTATTACATACAAGAGTTGGTTCCTGATCCCTTCCTTCCGGTAATAATCTTCATTTTCATTTCTTTTGCAGGCATCTCTTTCTGTCTTTTCAAATAAGTTCTTACTGCTGAAGAAATGTTTTTGGTAGATGAAAGTTTAGTTGGAGCAACCAAAGTTTTGATAGGAAAGTCTACTTGATCATATGTTGGCTTTCTTGGAATTGAAGGATCTTTTTCTTTAAGTTCTTCCAACTTCTTGTAATTTTATGCAATAGTTGCTTCACCCATCTTGCCATTGATCTTAAACTTCCAAAATTGGCAGCAACCATCTCTTTTTTCATTCTCTTTAACTCTAAAGTCTTTTTATCATTTGACCTTTTTCCAGCCTTCCAATCTGGAGGTGTAGGTTTGTTCAGTGGGTCAAGGAGCATCTTTCCTATCCTTATGTAACGCTCCACATTTTATATACTTACCATATTTTAAAAGTTGTATTCGCATTTCTACTTTTTAAAAAACGTTGTAATTCGTATTTTATATCAATCTCGAGACTTTGATCATAATGGGATTTCACTTTAATTTTCATACATGTTACCTTTCATATTTGTGTTATATACGCAATCAATCTTTAAATACATGTTTATACCCAAAATCGAGACTTAAAATACACTTTGGATACATAAAAACAAGTTAAAATACAAGAAAACGTCATGAAATAACCTATTTACAAAGTGCAGGGACTAAAAGTGTGCAAAACCAAAAGCTTTTCCACCTCCTTTCTCCTCCAATCACCTTCCACCCTTTTTTAGCCAATCATATTTCACTCTTTTCTACTTCCTTTCTCCTCCAATCACCTTCCACCTTCATTAACTCACAAACCCTAATCCCACTTATAAATACAAGCCTCCACAACATCCTAAACACTTTTCAGACACTAATCTACTCCCAAACTCTCTAATTCTCTCAAGAATCCCAAGCAAGGAAGAATACTTTCAAGTGTTCTAAGTGAGTTTTCAAACTACTTGAGCAACCTCTAGGAAGGTTTCCACAAGTTTGCCATGGCAAACTAAGGTAGAACCTCACCATATCCGAGGTCCAAAGTAGCATAAAATTGTGCTCTAATTTTTCTTTTTTTTTCTTATATATAATGCTTAAAACTTAGTGGAATCTTGTACCCACTTTGCTCCCAACTAAGCTTATAGCTGTGGGCTTGTGTGTGGTTGATTTTCACCAAGAAATAAAGCTCAAAACCTTTTTAAAATTCTACCCAAAATGTTCTAGGTGTTGAAATCATCCAAGCTTTCAACCTTCGATGTTGAAAAACTTATGTATGAGTAATGTTTGAACCATGAAAGCTTTGGCTCTCCGAACTTTTTCCACTACCTCACTTGCATATTTTGCTGTAAAAACAACTTCCATAAAGTGACAAGGCTACATCACGCCCTCGAACACTTTCCATGATTGAGATGTGCGCATCTAGTTTGCTCACTTGGTTGTTTTTTTAGTTAGCTAGTTCAATTTAATCTTATATTCATGACCAACCGAACTCATCAATGAAGTTGATGAGTTTGTGCTTTGGTGAATCATACAAAGAGGTTTAATGGATGGAAATCATCCTACCTCCATGCTTGACTTACATGATAATACATAATGGACTAAATTATAACTTAACCTAGATAATATATAATATATACTTAATAACCGAATTCTTGATACTAATCGGATCATGATTAGATGTCAAGGACTTTGGTTAGATTATCTTCATTTCTAGACTCCTCGTTTGTGATTCTAATGGGCAAGTTAGGACCCATGAAAACACATGAAAACTTAGTGTCCAAACGAGTATTTAGACAAGTTATACTTTCATGTACATATACTTTTTATACTTAAATCTGAATCCAACTCTCCACGAACTTCACGTGCTCATACTCCTTCATTTCCCAATTGTAGGGTAACTTTGGTGCTCCATTCTCAACGACTCGTCAACTCACGTACTTTGGAAAGCTTAGCAAACCGTGAGTATACATAACCCCCTTTTTTCGTTTTTACACTTTGGGTGCAATATATATAATATAAAAACTCACACAAACACTTATACGCAAGTTTATTCATACAATCGAATCAAATATACATGCTTTATACATTTATACTCTAGAAATAGATGCATGCTAGAAAGCCATTCTTTCACAATACTTTCTCATTAACTTCGTACAAGCCTCCGTTAACATGTATAGCGCTATTGGAGTAGCACACCGCCCGTATTCTTGTGGTCGTGATAAGTTTATGCATACAAAAACGGTCTTGTTGTTGCGACGACAAGATTACGCAAGTGGAATCTTTGGGTTGACACGTATGTGACACATGCTAGTTCATGTTATGTTATTCCTTAGTATACGTTATTGCCATGTGGATTTCGTCAAAAACTTTTATACTTATGCTAGTAGCCAAACTTGTGTGCTCACCAATGCTTTATGTGTTGACATGTTACTTTAATATATATTATAGGATCTTGATGATGTCACGTTGAAAAGAATCTAGTAGGAAGGACTAGAAATGCACAAAACTTTAATCCATGTTTAGTAGTTTAGTCGTTGCGTTACCTTGTTGTACTTTTGTTTCCAAATCATGTACTTGAACCGTTAGCAATGAAATGAAAATTTACTTTTAAATACTTTTCACAATTAGTGGTTGTGATGTCTCTTACAATCTCGTTTTCGTCTAACTCCGATGTTTCCGCCATCGGTTGGCGTGTGACAACTTAGGATTTCATCTAGTAAGGCTTAAGTTGCCCACCCTGAGAATTGAGCTCTTGTTGCCTTGTATGGTTTGTTTTTCATTATGTGATATAAGTAATCCTCTCTTAATGTGTTTTTAATTTCCAAATCTATGACTGGAGCATGAGAGAGTTTCATACAGATATCTTTGGCATAATCTTCAAGATCATTTACCTTTCTGAGTTCTTCAGATAGAATAAATTGTGCATGTTTATCATCCTTCCATTTACTCTTCTTAGTAGCTATCTTTTCAGTTTGTTTCACATTTAGATCCAAGTATTCTTTGATATTTGTAGGCTTTGGAAAGTTGTATACAGATGGGAACATTAACTAGCTTGAATCATCAGTAGTGTAAGAGGACTGTATTTCAGAAGATACATTTGATACCTTCAAGGGATTGTAATGGCAGTTAAAGTTGTGGTAGTTGATGGAGTAGATGTTGATAAAGAGGTTGGACGAGGTTCTGAAATGGTGGTAATGATTGATTTTGTGGTTTGTAGTAATGATGAAGTGGTAGGGATGGAAGTTATAGTTTGTCGGACCTACAAAAGAATAGATGATTGCAAAAGCCAAAACATACTATTCTGCTCAAGAAATAAGCAAGCTATGATGTTCATCTCCTCCTAAAGCTAGCGAATCTTGAGCACTAATAGAGCATTACTTTGAAGAACTCAAAGATCTATTTGAGACATGAAAGCACTATTGGAGAAGACCAAAAGTAAGTTCAAGGCCAAAACCCTGTTGAAGGTTAAATCACTAATGAAGAGGACCAAATATTTGTTTAGTCCTGAACAGATGTTTGGGATCAACAAATAAAGGTTTAAAGAATAGATGTCAACCAATAGAACAGTTGTCTATATAACAGCGTTTGTGTGTCTAAGAACAGATGTTAGGTTCTATCAGATGTTAGAAACATCTGTGGAAACATCTGTGGAATCTTTTCTGTTAGGAATGTTAGATATCGTTATCAGAGTGATGTCAACCCTGATTACTAACAGATGTTTGTACCTTGTATAAATATATCTCACATGCTAGAGATTAGTTATCACTATCACACACATTCCTTTTGTACGAACATATAAGTTAATTGATCAGGTTGAGGGGGAGTCAAAATCATAATTGTAATCTTAATCATTTGATTATTGAATGGAAATATTATGATAACTTTCAAGGCTTGTGTTTAATTCCGCTACATTCAATCTATTATCATTCATAATTCATATATCTAACCAACACCTCATCATTTCACACACCAAAACACAAACAAGTTAAAACTCAGATCCTAACAATTGGTATTAGAGTATGGTTACATTAAACTTGAGTTCACAGTTAGTTTAACAAAAAAGTCATCTCATATAATTGATAACCAACTATTTATTTTATCGAATTACTGAGTCAAAGTATCAAATTTACAAAGTTTTTAATGATACTCTGTTTTTCACAAAGATCAAAAGGATGTCATAAAACAATCACGATCCCCACAACACTTGTATCAGTAACAAGCCTCCGATGCTTGTTAGATCAGAATACAATATCTGGCAACGTCGAATGGCCCATGTACTAGCTCAACAGAACACTGGACATTGGAAGTCCGTTATATTCGAACCACATGCTCCAATGGTACCAAGTACCAAAGATCCTAGAGTTCAAGAGCCAAAGAAACCAGAAAATTATTCCGAGCAGGATTTTCAAAAGTTATAGTTAGATGCATAAACATTCGGTATTGTTGCTGTGACTCTACCAAACGAAATCTATGTCAGCCTGTTACACTATAATAATGCAAAAGAGTAGTGGGATGCTTTAAAAAAACAATTCAGTGGAAAAGAGTAGTGGAATGCTTTAAAAAAACAATTCAGTGAAACAGAGGAAATTGACATGTGCCTTGCATGTGGAGAGAGAAAGTGAATAAATGTAGGAATCCATTTATACCCCTTCATTAATCTTTTTTTTTCCGTAAAACTCAGTTCTCCAAACTAAGATCAATGAACTGAAATTCTTCTTACCTTTCTTATTTAATTACCACTTTGTATTTGATCCTAATCCATATATTTCTATCTTCTATGTCTAATAAATTGAAATAATAGAATGCACGTATTAGCTTTGTAAGCCACAAAAAATGGTTTTTTCGCCTTTTTACTTCTATTAAATATTAGATGTCACGTGTCAACTTTTGATAAAATTCTGATTTTCATAAATATATGACATTATTTAAAAAAAATATTCAGCATGTGTAATAGAAAGCCCTATAACCTAGTGTTAAATCATATATTTACTACCTCATAACCGATGAACGTAAGACCTTTCTTCAAAATAAGTGCAAAATACATAATATATATGTTATAACAGGGCCATGGCCAGCAAGCGGTTGTAGAATCCAAAAAGAAACATGATTAAACACCATAAATTATTGGACAGACTCAAAAGCTTCATTCCATAAAATGTGATTGCCAGTATATGCTTTTATTCCATTATGCTTGTAATTTAATTTGCGTGAATTATGGATTCTTGAGTCACATGTTAATTAGTTGTCTATTTAGCTTTAATAGGCTCTATAATTTGAATTTAGTTTATCAATTTTTAATATCAGTATCTGGTGCTACTTGCGAAATTTAAAACCTTTTAGAATGACAAGCTCACACGTCCACTAAACTATTTATAAGTCTACACCCTTGTTTACGATAAGACTTAAACATTCATCACTTGATAAGTACACCATTTCAGCTCGATGATACCATTTTACTATATACCCGTTTTGTAAGATAAAAAGTTAAGGCTAATTTGATTTTTTTTAAATGCTCTTTTTAGTTTTTTAACAACAAAATTCTATGATTATGGAATGGGGCAGCATATGATGTAAAATCCTGAAAACATACAAAGGAAAAGAAAAGCAAAAATAAATAATACAATTACATAACAACGTCTATCACACTGAATTCACGCCATTTCTCATACTCTAAGTTTTTGAACTTTGATCTTCCTTTTAACCATAATGGTAAGTTAGCTTAATGTTTTCTATCATTTTCAACCCAGGAATGCTATTTCCTTTGAACTCCTTTTCGTTTCTTGTTTTCCAAATATGCCACATAGTCGTTTGGTAAATCATACATACCATTTTCTTCCAATCTTTAGATCATGCCATTTGTACAATCTCCTGTAAAGCCTCTTCGCTAGAATTAAATTACATTGATGCCGATAATTATAACCAGGCTAGTATGTTCCACCATATCGATCTCGCCATCACACACGTAACCAACAGATGGTCTACCGTTTCTTCTTGCATCCCACATTTCAAACAAAGTCTACTTTGCATGTCTACGCCTCGTCTTGCTAGTTTACTATTCGTTGGTA
Organism: Helianthus annuus; assembly: GCF_002127325.2. Taxonomy (NCBI): domain Eukaryota; kingdom Viridiplantae; phylum Streptophyta; class Magnoliopsida; order Asterales; family Asteraceae; genus Helianthus; species Helianthus annuus. Next base: position 7,778,209 of record NC_035441.2, on the reverse strand, counting down.
TTTTGTATATGTAGGATCGAGAAACGACCTAACGAGTCGATCAGAAGAGTGCTCAGACAGAATCAGAGGCGGAATTCATTGATTTTGTCTTTGTTTAGCTTGTATAACACATGAAATACTATTTACTGTCTCTTTTATTGATCTGATGACAATGTACAAGCACTGGAGACGTTTTGGCAGGGCTTCGCCGTCACACACATGAACTGCTACCTGATTTCGCTTATAACTGCCTATTTATAGGCTTCTGATTTCGCTCAACCATACATGTGCATTAAGAGCGAAATCAGACACTAACCCTATGAGCGAAATCATACATTAACTCTTATGAGCGAAATCAGAATATTGATGATTTCGCTCCAAACGACAAGAGGTCATTAAGAGCGAAATCAACATTAATACAAACAACCTTGATTTCCGTGCACAATACAAACAGCCCTACACTAAGACTCGAACGAAAATGTAGTCGACAGACAACTGCACCAACAGACTCCCCCTTGAATGTTGACGGAATCTTCAGTGAGAGTCTTCAACATGACAATTCTTCAATCTTGATCGGTCTTCTTCAGGAATTCTTCCTGGAATCATATACCTGGATCTTTCTCTGGTTCTAACTTTCGTCAGACTCCCCCTATCATCGAGCTGGGATCGCTGTCTGGAATTTGTTATCACCTTTGAAATCAAATCCTGGTTTTTTTCAGTTTAAGCTCTTCTCAGGTTCTGATGTATCTCCTGGCTTTCCGTAGCAACAGGATCAGAAACCTACACATCTCAAACACTCTATTACAAACCAACAATGTTGTGATTCAACTTAATGAATCAATTAAACCTTTGAGAATCATTTTCATTTAAAATTGATCAAAAATTTGAAACATTCCAAATTCTAATTCAACTTAATGAATCATCTTTAAACATTTCAAACCAATTAACCAAACCATCTGTTCATCATGTTTAGCCTTTGAGATTTGAATATCAGTTTTCCAACATCAGTTGTCGAAAATCTTTTTGGATTTTTCAAAATATGAAACATAAATGCAATAACAGAAACTAAATGCAGAAATGAAATATGTACAAACATTATTTTTGTGAGTTTGCGAAAGAGAATCATATCAGTTTTTAGACACATCACTAGCACCGTTAAGCTTTTAATCGTTTTAAGTTCTAAACAATTCACATAGATTGACGATATTGTTGTCCACTTAAACTCAATCTAAAAAGTTTCAACATGCTTATCGATACGTTAAATTATATTAATTATGCACACAATTCTAATGGACCCCACGATCTCAGCATATCCCCTCATCATGCAATACACTGACTCAAGTAATGCCTTCAAACTTTGATCAACTATGATTAGTGCAAAAACAACGCAGAATGTTTAAACATTAACAATCAGGTCGATACTTCCGTATACGCAGAGAAAGTCCAATGTTTAAACAAAATAAAGAAACTAAAAACAAGTTGAAGTTGTTTAGGCTTTAACCACCAGGTCGATACTTCCGTATACGCAGAGGTGATCCAAAGCTTAAACTAAACACCAAAGAAAATAAAGCAGAATGTTTAGGCAATAACATCCAGGTCGATACTCACGTATACGCAGAGGATGTCCAATGCTTAAACAAAATAAAGAAATAAAACAAGTTTAAATCTTTGCAAAATGAAATGCACAATCACAGTGTCATTTTTAGTGAAGCTGTGAAAGTTCACAAACTTAACCAGTTTTTATGCTTTTGGCATTCAGCAATTACTGAGCAGGCACACAATCAATAAGGACAAAACTAAGTACTATGCTTTTGATCATGTTTTCCACTAGAACTAGGCTTTTTCTTTATGTTTGTATCGTTATTGCAAATCTACTAGTCTAGCTAAGCCTATCGTCATATCTTTAGTGAGACCGTTTAACACTTTTAAACTTTTCATATCTTTAGCGTGTTGTGATAGTCCACTGATTTTCTATCATTTCCTCTTGTTTCAGCAAAACTCATTTTTAAATTTTTATGTTTTTGACATTTTCAAATTTTCTAATTTTTTAAAATTTTTACTCCCCCTAAAATCAAAATATGTTTCAATTTTGATTTTCTGGGAAAATTTGAAACAAACTGTACAAACTTGACAACTTGATGAGAATCACTTCAATTCTCCATCCTCGTGGCGTAAACAATCAGAACTCTCCCTTACAACAAACTATTTTCCATTATGATTTCAAAACTCTTAAGTTTGTTTCAATCAAAATGGTTTTTCCAGAAAAATTAGTTTGTTTACCAATCCATTTGTAGGTTCGGGGTCACTGTCACACCCCAACCGATGGCGGAAACATCGGGATGAGACGAACAAATTGCTCAAAACAACACAACACTAAATGTGACAATATGAATTAAATCATTTTATTAAAACTAAAGAATAATACACTGTTTCAAATAGTAAACACAGATTCAAACATTGTTTAATTGCTAAAATGGGTATCTAAAGCCATCCTAGCTTGTTTCTTGAGTCTTGTACTAATCAACCTGCAACATGTATTAAAATAACATCAACAAAAAATGTTGGCGAGTATATACAAGTTTGATACATAGCATAGTAGAACAAAATAGTTTAAGTACTCATATCCAACATGAACAACATAATACAAGTTACTAATATGCTGAAATAGTGTCACTATATGTCAAACCCAAGTTTCCAACGCACACGCCCCAAGACTCACTCAAGGGCGATGCGTACTCCTATACAATAGGAGATTTAATAAGTCTCAGAAGTTTAATAAGTCTCAGTAGTCTCAGAAGTTTAATAAGTCTCAGTAGTCTCAGAAGTTTAATAAGTTTCACAAGGTTAATGAGCATATAGACACGAAAAGTTTACATGGCATAGGAGATTAACAAACATCAAATTGTGTCATGTTTAAAATGGATAGAGTGTGCATATAACAAGTTTCAAGCGTTACGTGTTTTTGTATAGAATACATGTTGCACCCAAAAGTGATAAAATAAAAATGGGATCAAGTATACTCACATTGATTGCGTTGCGCTTTCTTGTAAGAATGCACGAGTAAAGATTTGAGAAATCCAAGAGAACGAACAAGAACGATTAACCTAGGCGTTTAGAATAACACATAAGGAATTTGTTATTATTTAATATTTATTGTTTACAACTCAATTATTAATAAACCTTAAATGTTAAAAGAATAACACAGTAATTAAGTTGTTGGTCATTTAGTGAAGTTAAGGGTTTTTAAACAAAGAGAAAAGAAAACAATGGATAAAAATAACAAACTATTTGAAAGTCACTTGGCCACTAATCTGACACATTGAGTTTGAAGTTTTATGGATTTGCTTGATATTTAACAACTTCTAGGGATTTTAAAGATAATCAAATGACAAATTAATTATCTAAGAGTTTTAAATAAATAAATAAATAAATAATACATATATTTTGCTTCAGATTAATTAGGTGAAATCAAGTTTAATAAGTGATGTTTAGGAATTTATAAAGTTATCTAAAATTTTGAGTTAGATAGTTATACGTTACAATTTCAAATAAAATAAAATTAAATAATTATTATAAATGAATTTCATTATTTCATGTTTAAAAAAAATGGAACAGTTTGTCTTCTTCATTTTACAACAAACAAACAGACGAACAAGCATGACAAGTACAAGCTTTTAAACCCAATTATAATTTGTATGCTTAGTGTTTTAGAGACTTAACGTTTTGCTGAAGTGTATGTATACAAAAAAAATAAAACAAAATAAAAGAAATCGTGAAAGGTTTATACCGAATGATGACAAAACGATCGTCGACGTGATTCCGGTTCCGGCAACGACTTCGTCCTAGACGCTACTCCGACGAATGCTTGAAGTTCCGGCGAAAGCTTGATCTCCGGGTTGTCTTCAAGCTCCGACACTGTGCGGATGACAACTGATATACGGTGAGGTTGGGATGGTGTCGAAATGGCGATGCAGGTTTCGGTCGTCTCCGACGTCCCTGGATTCTCCGGTGAGGTGTAAGGTGTTTTCGAGAGTGATGTGAGAGGTATCGAGAATGGTTCGGTTTGTGAGGATAGATCGTTGATGCAAGTGTCATTTTATAGAGTTTACAAATCTTGTAAGTTTGGAAATGAATTTGTGATTGCTTTGTATGAAGTTTATGATAAAAGTCTAGGTTCATGATTGAATGTAAAATTGGAAACCATATAATAGCTGTGAATTACGAGAAATCAGCGACCAAACAGGAAATCATGGTTGTACTCGTTTTGGCGCCAATCTTTGTTAAAAAAAAAAAAAGAAAGGATGTGAAAGAAAAAGGAAATGCAACTAACCGTTTGCTGTGAATTGTTTGAGTGGCCAAAGATAAAAGGGAACATGAAAATAGAAGGAAGTTTTAGAGATAATATTGAATCATATAATCAAAATTTATACGTATGAATTGTGATAGAAAGTCATTTATTTAGGGTGTGCCTATTGGCACACTAAAGTGCCTATTGGCACACCAAACCCTAGCAAAATTAGGGTTTATCTACGCAGCGTATTGGTCAATACGCAGCGTATAGGGTTAACCCTCTACGCTGCGTATTGACCAATACGCTGCGTAGATAAACCATGGATCTCAGTGCCTGACAACCAATCATTGCACAGAAAACAAGGGTCATATACGCTGCGTATATGTCAATACGATACGATATCACACTTATAGGCTTATACGAGGTTAATACATGACCTAAACCACACCTATACGATACGATATTACACTTATAGGCTTATACGAAGTCAATACGTGACCTAAACCACACCTATTCGATACGATATCACACTTATAGGCTTATACGAGGTCAATACGTGACCTATACTACGTTATATGAAACGATATCACACTTATAGGCTAACACGAGGTCAATACCTGACCTATACGCCGCTATACGATACGATATCACACTTATAGGCTTATACGAGGTCAATACGTGACCTAAACCACACCTATTCGATACGATATCACACTTATAGGCTTATACGAGGTCAATACGTGACCTATACTACGTTATATGAAACGATATCACACTTATAGGCTAACACGAGGTCAATACGTGACCTATACTACGTTATATGAAACGATATCACACTTATAGGCTAACACGAGGTCAATACCTGACCTATACGCCGCTATACGATACGATATCACACTTATAGGCTTATACGAGGTCAATACGTGACCTATACGACGCTATACGATACGATATCACACTTATAGGCTTATACGAGGTCAATACGTGACCTATACTACGTTATACGATACGATATCACACTTATAGGCTCATACGAGGTCAATACGTGACCTATACTACCCCTATACGATACGATATCACACTTATAGGCTTATACGAGGTCAATACGTGACCTATACGATGCTATACGATACGATATCACACTTATAGGCTTATACGAAGTCAATACGGGACCTAATATTTGTATTATTTTTAATTCTTATAATTCATAATACTTGTATTATTTTTAATAATATTGTTTTTTTATAAATAAACATGGAAATACCCCAAAATACACACAATTAATTTACTTTTTTTTATAAATAAACAAAGGAATATACAATAAAAAATACAAAAAATGGAGCTTTATATACGCTCCTTAGAGGTCCCTACGCAGCGTATGAGACAAAAATGACACAACTACCCTTGTATTTGGCTTCGTATAGCCTCAAAATAAGGGTATAAAAGACATTTTCAGACCTTTATATACGCTCCTTAGAGGTCAATAAGCTGCGTATTTAAACAGTAAGGGTTAAAAAGATAATTTAACCACATGTTTGGGGTTAAAAATAAAAACTACCCTTTATATACGCTGCGTATAGACCTATACGCAGCGTATATAAAGGTATGAAAATCTCTTTTATACCCTTGTTTTGAGGCTATACGAAGCCAAATACAAGGGTAGTTGTATCATTTTTGTCTCATACGCTGCGTAGGGACCTCTAAGGAGCGTATATAAAGCTCCATTTTTGTATTTTTTTATTGTGTATTTCTTTGTTTATTTATAAAAAAGAAGAAAATTATTTATAAAAAAACAATATTATTGGTAAATAATACAAATATAAATTATAAAAATAAACAATAATATAAATATTATGAATTATAAAAATTAAAAAAGAAAACTATTTATAAAAAAAACAATATTATTAGTAAATAATACAAATATATTGTTTTGTTATCGTTTAAATTAAATTATCGTATTCCTTTGTTTATTTATAAAAAAGAAAATTATTTATAAAAAAACAATATTATTCGTAAATAATACAAATATATTATATTGTTATCGTTTAAATTGAATTATCTTATCGTATTGCATCGTATCATATCGTATCGTATTGCATATATCGTATCGTATAGTGTATAGTGTATAAGTCTCGTATAGAGGCCTATACGGGTGTTATTGTATAGTATAGTATCGTATCGTATAGTGTAGTATAAGTCTCGTATAGGTTTCCTATAGGTCTTGTATATGCATATAGGATTAGACGGGACCTAAACCACACCTATACGATACGATATCACAATTATAGGCTTATACGAGGTTAATACATGACCTAAACCACACCTATACGATACGATATCACACTTATAGGCTTATACGAAGTCAATACGTGACCTAAACCACACCTATTCGATACGATATCACACTTATAGGCTTATACGAGGTCAATACGTGACCTATACTACGTTATATGAAACGATATCACACTTATAGGCTAACACGAGGTCAATACCTGACCTATACGCCGCTATACGATACGATATCACACTTATAGGCTTATACGAGGTTAATACGTGACCTAAACCACACCTATTCGATACGATATCACACTTATAGGCTTATACGAGGTCAATACGTGACCTATACTACGTTATATGAAACGATATCACACTTATAGGCTAACACGAGGTCAATACGTGACCTATACTACGTTATATGAAACGATATCACACTTATAGGCTAACACGAGGTCAATACCTGACCTATACGACGCTATACGATACGATATCACACTTATAGGCTTATACGAGGTCAATACGTGACCTATACTACGTTATACGATACGATACCACACTTATAAGCTTATACGAGGTCAATACGTGATCTATACTACCCCTATACGATACGATATCACACTTATAGGCTTATACGAGGTCAATACGTGACCTATACGATGCTATACGATACGATATCACACTTATAGGCTTATACGAAGTCAATACGGGACCTAATATTTGTATTATTTTTAATTCTTATAATTCATAATATTTGTATTATTTTTAATAATATTGTTTTTTTTATAAATAAACATGGAAATACCCCAAAATACACACAATTAATTTACTTTTTTTTATAAATAAACAAAGGAATACACAATAAAAAATACAAAAAATGGAGCTTTACATACGCTCCTTAGAGGTCCCTGCGCAGCGTATGAGACAAAAATGACACAACTACCCTTGTATTTGTCTTCGTATAGCCTCAAAATAAGGGTATAAAAGACATTTTCAGACCTTTATATACGCTCCTTAGAGGTCAATACGCTGCGTATTTAAACAGTAAGGGTTAAAAAGATAATTTAACCACATGTTTGGGGTTAAAAATAAAAACTACCCTTTATATACGCTGCGTATAGACCTATACGCAGCGTATATAAAGGTATGAAAATGTCTTTTATACCCTTGTTTTGAGGCTATACGAAGCCAAATACAAGGGTAGTTGTGTCATTTTTGTCTCATACGCTGCGTAGGGACCTCTAAGGAGCGTATATAAAGCTCCATTTTTGTATTTTTTTTATTGTGTATCCCTTTGTTTATTTATAAAAAAGAAGAAAATTATTTATAAAAAAAATATTATTGGTAAATAATACAAATATAAATAATAAAATTAAACAATAATATAAATATTATGAATTATAAAAATTAAAAAAGAAAACTATTTATAAAAAAAAACAATATTATTGGTAAATAATACAAATATATTGTTTTGTTATCGTTTAAATTAAATTATCGTATTCCTTTGTTTATTTATAAAAAAAGAAAATTATTTATAAAAAAACAATATTATTCGTAAATAATACAAATATATTATATTGTTATCGTTTAAATTAAATTATCTTATCGTATTGCATATATCGTATCGTATAGTGTATAGTGTATAAGTCTCGTATAGAGGCCTATACGGGTGTTATTGTATAGTATAGTATCGTATCGTATAGTGTAGTATAAGTCTCGTATAGGTTTCCTATAGGTCTTGTATATGCATATAGGATTAGACGGGACATAAACCACACCTATACGATACGATATCACACTTATAGGCTTATACGAGGTTAATACATGACCTAAACCACACCTATACGATACGATATCACACTTATAGGCTTATACGAAGTCAATACGTGACCTAAACCACCCCTATTCGATACGATATCACACTTATAGGCTTATACGAGGTCAATACGTGACCTATACTACGTTATATGAAACGATATCACACTTATAGGCTTATACGAGGTCAATACCTGACCTATACGCCGCTATACGATACGATATCACACTTATAGGCTTATACGAGGTCAATACGTGACCTATACAACGCTATATGATACGATATCACACTTACAGGCTTATACAAGAACAATACGTGACATATACTACGTTATACGATATGATATCACACTTATAGGCTTATACGAGGTCAATACGTGACCTATACTACCCCTATACGATACGATATCACACTTATAGGCTTATACGAGGTCAATACGTGACCTATACGATGCTATACGATACGATATAACACTTATAGACTTATAAGAGGTCAATACGTGACCTATACTACGTTATACGATACGATATCACACTTATAGGCTTATACGAGGTCAATACGTGACCTATACTACACCTATACGATACGATATCACACTTATAGGCTTATAAGACGTCAATACGTGACCTATACGACGCTATACGATACGATATCATACTTATAGGCTTATACGAAGTCAATACGGGACCTAATATTTGTATTATTTTTAATTCTTATAATTCATAATATTTGTATTATTTTTAATAATATTGTTTTTTTTATAAATAAACATGGAAATACCCCAAAATACACACAATTAATTTACTTTTTTTTATAAATAAACAAAGGAATACACAATAAAAAATACAAAAATGGAGCTTCATATACGCTCCTTAGAGGTCCCTACGCAGCGTATGAGACAAAAATGACACAACTACCCTTGTATTTGGCTTCGTATAGCCTCAAAATAAGGGTATAAAAGACATTTTCAGACCTTTATATACGCTCCTTAGAGGTTAATACGCAGCGTATTTAAAATTTGTGAAAAAATGATCCCTCAAACCTACCAAAATGACCCAAAAAAATCTAGTGGTTTATATACGCTGCGTATTGACCTATACGCAGCGTATATGACCCTTGTTTTCTGTGCAATGATTGCTGATAAGGCTCTGAAATCCATGGTTTATATACGCTTAGTATAGCTCTATACGCAGCGTATTGAGGTAACCCTATACGCTGCGTATTGACCAATACGTAGCGTATGTAAACCCTAAGTGTGCAGATAGGCAAACTGGGTGTGCAGATAGTTAGGGCCTTTTTTTTATTAGATATTTAGGTAGGAGATGATACTAGCAAGTCAACAAAGAACAAGGAGGCAACCCGAAAGTGAGGAGGAAAGTGCTGTGAATGGACAAGTTTAACCTTAATGAATCTTATAAATTTACAAGTGCCATCACCTTATTTAATTAACTTGATTAACTTATTATTTAACCAAAACTAATTAGATTATTTTTATAAAACAAACAAAACTTTTATTGTTAATTTAATTAATTAAACTAATGAGTAAATAAATGACCATATTTATAACGAATTAAATTAAGGAATAGCGATTAATCATTTTGCAAAGCTCTCAAGTTTCAAGGGTTAGGATCCAAAATTTAAATCGGGTCGGATTTTAGAATATCCGTTTTTTACGGATGTTACAGTCACTTCATCACGTTGTTTTTCTCAATCACATGAAAGATTTATCATTTCCGGATTTTACTATAAAACCACTTGTAGAAAATCAAGTACAACTTAATGTCCCTGATTTACCACATGTAATGCGAAAAATCACCATAGTGAAATTTCTCAAGAAATGTGCCGATTCATGTTCCACGCTTACCAACCTGGGAACTCCGGCAAGTCAGGCTTTTCTATTTGAACAGATTCACCCAAGCTTGACGAAACTTGGGTGATTTTGAATTCTTGTTCAACAATGGTGGAAAATTTGCATCATCCATTGTTAAACCCGAATTCTCCTTTTTTACCTCAACACCAGGTTCTTTTAGCTTTGACGAACCAGAATCATTGCCTGCACATGGCTTGTCTGACTTTGACCTATCAGATTCATTGCCTGAAGGTGGCTTGTCTGACTTTGACATGTCAGATTCATCGCTGACTATTTTATTCTTCTTCTTTTCTTCTTTCGTCCTCAGATTTGTATCCGATGAATTTGTCTTGCTTGACTTTGCAATCGAGGGAGTCGATTCAACAGAACTCTTATTTGATTCAACTGGTGAACCCGAGGACAATATCTTCTCCGGATACTCTCTTGCCTTCTTACTCTTCTTTCGCACTCTGTCTTTCTGCCCCTGTGAAAGTTTAACTTTCTTTTCTTGAATTGTCTGTTCTTGAACTTTAGGTTTTAGAACCTTCTGTTCATGGGGCTTGACATTGACTGAAATCTTTGCCAATTTTTGAGAATTAGCCCTCAATCTGTCATTCAATCTCCTTAGGCAATCTTTGGCAGTGTGACCTCTGATGTTGCAGTTAAAGCATATCCTCGTCTCATAACTCCAACCTTGGCAGTTAACAGCAATGTGTCCTTGATAACCGCATCGGTAACACACTCTGTTATCGTACCAATCACCATTTTCAACCCAAACATTCAGATCAAAACATCGTTTGGCTTGGTGATATTCCTTCCTCATGTTTGCTGGATTTGGCTTTTGAGCACTGTGGTCCGACCTGCACCACTTATTGTCAACAATTTGTGAATTTTCATTTTTTACTTTTTGTAATTTTTGATTTTGATTGGATGATCGACCTGATGAGATGTTATTATCTTTTTGAACATTTTTCAAATTTTTACCTTTTTGTTTTTGTTCTACAATCTTCTTAACAGGTTTCTGTGTTGAACATTCACCTGTTTCAGTTGATTGCAAAACAGTTTTCTGAAACTTTTCTTTTAATTTCAAAAACAAATTTTGTTTTTCAATTTTTTCGTTTTCATCATCAGATTTCTCATCACAATCTTCAATTTTGACTTTGTCAAAATTTATGACATCGTCACTTATTGGAGCAGAATTGATCGGTTTTGGACAGGGAAAATTCAAACTATCTGATGAAGTCACAAAACCTTTCAATTTCTTTTCAAGTTCATCAATCTTGTTTCTTGAATTTTCAGCTTCATTTTCAAGCTGAGATATTCTTTCAAGATGAGACTTGATTGATTTTTCATTCTCAATCTTAATGTTTTCAAGAACAGATTTTTCATTTTCCAAAACTTTTAACTGTTCTTGAAATTTTGTTTCATTTGCTTTCAGATTCTTGTTTTCCAATTTTATCCAGAAATCTTCATTTTCTGAAGATTTCCTTTTCCTTTCAAAGTCTTTTTCTTTTTCTTTCAAAACCTTGTTTTCTAATGTCAAACTGTTCAAATTACTTAACAGTTTGTCATTCTCAGATTTCAACTTCTCACAATTTTCCTTCAAATCCAGAATCTGTTTTACATCAGTTTTCTTTTCATTTTTCAACCTTTTGACTTCCAATGTCAAACTTTCTGCATTTTTCAAGAATTTGCCATTGTCAGTTTCAAGTTTGTCACATTTAGAACATACTGATGTAGAATTTGAAGATTCATTCTTCACAGATTCTTCATTCTTTGACATTTCCTTTGTCTCTGTCTTGTATGTTCCTGCACAAACAATTTTAACAAAATCAAGAGGATTTAAATTTGTATCAATATAACAACCCCTTTTAAAGTCATATTTCATGTTCTGTTTTGCAGCGAAACACATACATATTCTTTTATCAATTTCAGTAATTACATCCAAATTGATTTTATCTAGATTTCCCAAATTCAATTTATCTAGATTTCCTTTAATTTTATTCATCAATATTTTCTTCTTATCAAAATTTTCATAACTATGCTTTTGAAGTTTATTGATGAAATCAGATAGATGTAATTTTGAAAATTTAGGCTCTTGTTTTAATTTCTTTAAAACATCATCCCATTCGGCAGGTAAAGTATCTGCAAACATTGATATCTTTTCAGTATCTGTCAATTTTATCTCAAACATTTTTAACTTGTCCATCAAGTGATCAAATCTCCTTTCCATCTCTTTCACGGTCTCATCCTTTTGACATGCAAACTTTTCAAGTCTAAGAATCCAAATCTTCTTATCATCTTGTTCATATATGCTCATTTGATACCAACCATATCCATTATTTAACCTCTCAATAAAATCATTTTCCTTTTCATCAAACTTTTCTGCCATATTTCAAATAATCCCGACAAGTTTTCTAAACGAAATTTGAGTTTTCAAGTGGAAAACTCTTTGGAGGGAAATTACTTGTTGAGTCTCCTTGGACCGAAATAACCCTGATTACTGGAGCGAAATCTCAATATTTGAATCCAGGAGCGAAATCAAATTTAACTTGGAGCGAAATCAACCCTTTGAGCGAAATTATATTGTACTCTGGAGCGAAATCAGAAGATTGGGTAGCTATGAGCGAAATCAAGCTCGAATTTTGAGCGAAACCTCAACTATTATTCCCCAAGAGCGAAATGACAACCAGTTTTGGAGCGAAATTACACAACTTTGACTTCTGGAGCAAAACCTGATGTGAATTATAAGCGAAATCACTGGATGTCCATATGAGCGAAATCAAATCGGAGGGTAATTTGGTCCATTTTTAGTGTGAATTTAAGTGTCAAACTTTCAGGGATTTGTCTATGTCCAATTCGCTACAGTCTGTGAAAATTTGAGCGGATTTTGACCGTTAAAACTAGATCTGATGAAGAAAGAAGGTGTAGAAATCAGAATTTTCCAGCGAAAACGAGCTAAACGGTAAGAACTCTTCCTCCTGAGCTCTGATACCACTTGTAGGATCGAGAAACGACCTAACGAGTCGATCAGAAGAGTGCTCAGACAGAATCAAAGGCGGAATTCATTGATTCTGTCTTTGTTTAGCTTGTATAACACATGAAATAGTATTTACTGTCTCTTTTATTGATCTGATGACAATGTACAAGCACTGGAGACGTTTTGGCAGGGCTTCGCCGTCACACACATGAACTGCTACCTGATTTCGCTTATAACTGCCTATTTATAGGCATCTGATTTCGCTCGACCATACATGTGCATTAAGAGCGAAATCAGACACTAACCCTATGAGCGAAATCATACACTAATTCTTATGAGCGAAATCAGAATATTGATGATTTCGCTCCAAATGACAAAAGGTCATTAAGAGCGAAATCAACATTAATACAAACAACCTTGATTTCCGTGCACAATACAAACAGCCCTACACTAAGACTCGAACGAAGATGTAGTCGACAGACGACTGCACCAACAGTATAAGCTTGCCCTCTAACAATAATAGTTTATTTTCGGTGGAGCCCATCGATTCCAGAATTTCCACTCCACATCATGTTCCACTGCACCTTTCCATTTCCAAATGTTTTTTTACACTTTTAAAACCGTTCGTTCTTGGTTTTTTCGGTTTTTACGCTGGTTCGGTTTGGTTTTTCGGTTATTTCGGTTTTTGTAACAAAATTATGTAAGCTTCAAAAAATAAAAAGTATAATTAAAAATATAAGAATCTTTCTTATATATTTTCATTTAAATTATTATAGCTAACTTCTTTAATTAATATTGTTTACATAAACCTAATCTTCTAATCTGTTTTTATGTTTCTCTAAAGTTTTTATAATTTATAACAATTTGAAAATCATTATATTTTTATATTAAATTTTATTATTTTATGTAAGTAATAAATGAATCATTTAAGTTATAAATAAACGTGTAATATATTTTTTATAAACACTTTACATTTAACAATAAAATTAATAATTTCTACTTGCAATGAGTTAAACACTTAAACAACTTAAACTTAAACATAAAAATATATGGATGGCAATTTATCGGTTTGGTTTATTTCGGGTTACTAAAAATGATTATCCGAAAACCGAACCAAAATTTTCGGTTATTACAGATCCGAAAACCGAATCGTCGGTTTTTTATTCGGTTCAGTTTTATCGGTTATTTTGCTTACAGTTAAGTTATTTCGGTTTTCTACTCATCCATAACTTTAGGCTTCTTGTCTTTTGCTAGGCCATATATTTTTTTTTGAAAGGCGGCATTTCATTAAGAACAGAACCTCAAGCAAGAAACTCGAGAGAGCACAAAAAGGAAAACAACCAGACTACAAAGAAAGATTACAATAAATCAAAATGACTCCAGTTTGCTAGTTTGCTTCAGTAAGATTCAAACTTGAAGAGCTTTGTAATGGGAATAGACTTTTTGTATTTTTATACTTTGAGTACAATACACAGGCACTTTATATTGAGGCCATAAACTAATAAAAAGGGAAATAGTACAATCACAATACAATCGTATATCTATCAAAAATAAAGTATCAAGCTAATGATGAGCTGTATAGTCAAGCAAATGATGAGCTTTCTAACATGCCCCCTCAAGCGAAACGGGCGCAACAACATGAAGCTTACACCTAAGAGTGTCAAAGCGAGTGGGGTACAACCCTTTGGTGAGAAGATCAACCAACTGAGAAGTAGTAGAAACATATCTGATAGTGAGCTTCTGAGCTAAAACCATATCTCGTATAAAGTGAAGATCAATCTCAAGGTGTTTCGTGCGCTGATGAAGCACTGGATAGACTGCTAAGTATGTGGCACCAAGATTGTCACACCAAAGAGTAGGCGGACAAGAAGTAGGGATCTTAAGTTCATGCATGATAGACATATTCCATCGAACCTCTGCAGCAGTGTCGGCCAGTGCTCGATACTCTACCTCTGTGCTAGAACGTGTAACAATGTGTTGTTTCCTGGAACTCCAACTAATAAGGTTGGATCCAAGAAAGATGCAGTAGCCTGTAGTGGAACGACGAACATCTGGGCATCCAGCCAAGTCAGCAACAGAATAAGCATGCAAATCACGGCTACTAGATCGTCGAATAGCCAAACCATGAGAGATAGTACCCTTAAGGTATCTCAAGATACGCTTAACTGCTCCCCAGTGTCGGTCAGTAGGTTTTTGTAGAAACTGAGAAACCTTACTAACTGCATATGCAATCTCAGGGTGAGTTAATACCAAATACTGTAAAGCCCCAACAGTACTCCTATATAGCAGGGGATCCTCTAGAGGAATGCCAAAATACCGAGAAAGCTGTTGTCCAGAAGAAACTCATGTAGATAATGGTCGGCAGTCAATTAGTCCAGTCCGATGTAGCAAATCACGTAAGTATCCTTGTTGGGACAAGTGTAGTATGTCATCAGTGAATGTAGCCTGAATTCCCAGAAAATAATATAGAGATCCCAAATCCTTAAGAGCAAACTGAGAATCTAGGCGCTCAATCAAATTCATCACAAAGCTTGAAGAACTCCCAGTAATAATGATATCATCAACATATACCAAGACACAGCAGACATCTGAACGACTGCTATAAACAAAGAGAGAGGTATCTGATATACACTGAGAAAATCCAAAAGTGGTGAATACAGAAGACAACTTGGAGAACCATGCACGAGGAGCCTGCTTAAGGCCATAAAGAGCCTTCTACAGCAAGCAGACATGATGTGGTCAAGTGGAATCAACAAATCCTGGAGGCTGAGACATGTACATGGTCTCAGATAAATCACCATGGAGAAAGGCATTGTTAACATCCACTTGTCGGATATCCTAACCCCTAGAGGAAGCCACTGACAAAACAATCCGCATAGTAGTGGGTTTGACCACAGGGCTAAATGTCTCGGTGTAGTCATTTCCCTCTATTTGATGAAAGCCCTTGGCGACGAGCCGGGCTTTACATCAACAAATAGTACCATCAGGATTACGCTTAATCCTATAAAACCACTTGCAACCAATGATGTTGGCATTAGTGGGTGGAGAAACCAAGACCCAAGTCCGGTTGGAATGCAAAGTGGCAACCTCTGTGCGCATCGCATCCCACCACACTGGCCATTTCTGAGGCTGAGAAAAGGTAGTGGGCTCAGTAGTAGGAGAAGTAAATGTATGGAGAAGAACATGATCAGGAAATTGACGAGCCGGACGAGTATGATCAAGAGAACGAGTGATCAGGGGATAAAGAGTTGGAGGGGGTGGAGGTGGAGGTGGAGGTGGGGGAGGTTGTGAAGGTGAAGTAGATAAAGGTGAAGTAGGTGAAAAAGCTGGTGAAGGTGAAGTAGGTGAAAAAGCTGGTGAGGGTGAAGTAGGTAGAGAAGCAGGTGAAGGTGAGGAAGATGAAGGAGATGATGGTGAGGGAGTGGGTGATGGCACACATGGTGGAGGAGGGAGAACTGTAAAGGAAGATGTGGAAGGATGAATCAAAGGAGTGACAAGGGTAGTGGGAATGTCAAAGATTGTCTCATGAAATGTAACATGACGAGAGGTAAATGTACGACAAGTGTGAAGATCATAGCATAAATAACCATGATAAGACGGAGCATAACCAAGAAACAAGCATGGAACGGATTTAGGTGAAAGTTTATCCGCACAAGTATTACCTAGAAACGGATAATAGAGACACCCAAATGTACGAAGAAATGAGTAATCTGGTCGGGTACCGAAAAGGATCTCATAAGGCGAGGACTGATGGAGAACAGGTGTAGGTAGCCTGTTAATAAGATAAGCTGCTGTAGCATATGCATCATACCAGAAGCGTTGTAGGAGATTTGCATGGTAGGGGAGAGCATGGGCGATCTCAGAGAGGTGACAGTTTTTCCGTACAACAACCCCATTTTGTTGGGGTGTGTAGGGGCAAGCAATGCGATATGCAATACCAACGTCTGAAAGATATTTGGCCATATGGCCATGAACAAGTTCGGGAGCACCGTCACACTGTAGATGTTTAATGGTTCATGAGAATAGATTTTCAACAAGTGCATTGAATTGCTGGAATGCATCAATAGCCTGTGAGCGATGGGATAATGGATACATCCACGTAAAACGACTAAAGTCATCAATAAACGTAATGAAATACCGGTATCCAGATCTAGAGACTGTGCGAGATGGTCCCTAAATATCACAATGAATGATATATAAAGGTACAGTTGAATGAGAATCAACAGAATAAAAAGGCAATCTACTAGATTTAGAAACTTGACACGAGTTACAAACATTATTCAAGGACTTATTTGACATATTTGAAAATGAAAGGCGAGACAGAATAGAGTCAGACAGATGTCCTAAGCGTGAATGCCATAACTTTCGTGATGCGTGTGACAACCCGTAACTTTTAGGTAAAAACCCATTCGTTTTCGTATTTATAAATCGAATCTTATACTTACCTTATTCGACGAGTTACTTATATGCTTAACTAAATTATATTGAAAGGTTATATTATACAAGCGATTAATTTAAAACCGAATCCTTATTCTTTTGAACCGACTCGAACCGTTTGAAGCGAAGCACACGTTTCGCTTGTCAATTCAACTCACTCGCGAAACCTGAAACTTATAAGGTCCAAACCGTAGTGCATATGTTATATACTTACATTACTAATCTATTATACACTTATATTAGTTGTGTGTGCGTAAAATAAATAAATAATAATAATACTTAGTATGCTAACTAGCAAATTGTTGCCATCATAAATCCTTCTCCCTCTTTACGTTTGTAGTGGCAGCCCAATAACTCACCAAGCCACCCTATTCAGCCCATCCCTTGTTCGGCCACCTCCCCTTTATCGGCCTATCTCTCAAACCGCCACACACACCTTTGTTACGTATATTGCATGTATTGTTACCAGATAAATCATTCTAAAACCCTAACCTCCAAGCTGGAAACCTACGACCACTCTCCTCTCCTCTCCTCCCTCTACTGTCGTGAACCAGAAATCAATCGACCCAGAACTCGAGATCGAGTCGCCTGATTTATTTTCTTACCTCTTTCTCCACTAGGTAATGAGTCTTTACATTCCTTCTTGTTATAATATACATGTTTTTATATGCGTTTGATGGTGCGATCAAGGTTGTTAGGGCTGTGTTTAACTGATTTTGTATGGTACATTGATTTTATCGGTTAGATTGTTAGCGCTTTAATCTGCGTATTGTGGTGTATGTGATTATTCAAGTGTAATCGTATGGGGGTGGTATCAGTTGTGGTTAAGATTAAAGTTGGGTTCATATGACTGCGTTTTATGATTGGTTATAGTAGTGTAGTTGGGATAAATTCTGAGTTCGGTTATGTATTAGTAATGATAAACATGATTAGACTTGTTAAAACTTATGTTTCTTGTTGATGGTTAATTCAATGTGGATGGGTCTCACGAAGGGGCGTTAAAGGATGAGTAAAAACTTATATGTAAAGGGTTGATTGGGTACATGGTCACTAAACATCCTAATGGAACCTTTAGGACTCGGAACAAGAAGTGAAAGCTGGAAAACAGCAAACTGTTTGGCGTTTACAGCCAACTTCAGTTGGCTGTAACTGAGTCGTAACATGTTGAAAATTGGGTTTTCTTAAGTCTATAACGTGTTATTTTGAAATACAATTCAAAAGGCGCTGGAATCATAATTTCTGATGTCGTTTGCTATTTTAAATGGAATTTTTTGTTACAGAACGCTGGGCTGTCCGTTTTCTGCAGAAATTACAGGTCACGGATTAAGTCATATCTGAGGTTATAATGGGAAATAAATTACTAAATTTAAACTGTAGAAGATATGCGAGTAAACTGAAACTCTCCAACTGAAATTTCGTCAATCGGACTTACGATGAATTTTAAATGAATTTTTCCGTGGACTGCAGTTAGAAAGTGACGAATCTGATTGCAGCCCGGTAAATGAATTTTATAAAATAATTGGTGATGAATTGGATCCCGAGATTTTGATACAATAATATTTGGATCGTTTAAAACATTCTGTAATTTTCTGGGAATTTTGTTATACACGAACTATTCCGGATAACAATCCGAAAACTGCCGAAAATGCACTATATTGCTGAAATTTTTATTGAAGAGTATTTAAGTCTTTCGTGACACTTGTGTTGTCGCTAAGCTATGTCGTGATAAATGCATGCATGATATTAGTATTGTTTGATATAATGTGCTATGTGCTAGATACGTGTAGGATTCGTGTTTCCGCGTGAGCACACCCACTAACCCTTAAACGGTAATCATGTTGGGACGTGATTGACCAGTTCCACCTCACATATTTCTTTCCATAACTTAATCTTCCGAGCTAATCTAAGGTGAGTTCACACTTTCTACAAGGCATGGGATTCCCTGTGGTTTGGGAATGGGATAAGGAACTATAGTGAAACTTGCGTATCCTCCTTGGGTAGGATACGTACCTCCATCCTCCTTGGGAAGGATGACAACATTTAAACCTACGTGTTCTCCTTGGGTAGAATGCGTACCTCCATCCTCCTTGGGAAGGATGACAACATTTAACTTACTAGACAAAACTCTATCATGAAGTCCCTCATTTTTATATCGACTTAATCATCGGGCCGTTGGCGAACGGGTCATTAGTTAAATAGCGCTATTAGGTTTGACAAGCCTCACACCGTGCCGCAGAGGATGGGAGTGGACTAATGTACTTGGGCACTTAGTCAATGATGATAGACATTGACGCAGGGCACATAAACATGACTAGTCGTTATGGTAACGGGTCTAGTGGTTTACAACATGGGGTAGCCCCCACGGTATATGGTTTGGGAAACAAGGAACTGGTTAACTCATGGTTTTTGAAATAACTTATGTTTTTGGAACAACACAAAAATGGACAACCAACTGTGAACTCGCTCAACATTGTTGTTGATTCGTTGTTACATGCCTTGCAGGTCGTTAGGTACTTAGCAGGAGCTTGCATGGGAGGAGTCGTTGTGGAACATGGACCATTGTGTGTTCATGATAAACTTATGAACTTTAAACTTATCTTTTGGTTTTGAACTTATTGCTTCCGCTGATAACTTAGACTTTGTTAAATTGATTTGAAACCAATTATATTGTTTGGTTTGGATTTTATTTATTTATTTAAATTGTTCAATATGATTGGTGGCTGGATCCTGGTCAGTCACGCTCCCTGCGGTGATACTCCGCTTGTGGATTTTGGGGGTGTGACAATGCGCAAGCAGTGGCTGATAAGGAATAAAGCTGGTGAGGACTAGGCTGCATGTGGTGGATGATCTCCTCGGCTAGAGTCTGAATAGACAAACCAAGATGTGAGAAAATTACAGCAATAGGATGATCAATGACAAGTTGTGTAATAGATAGGAGATTTTTTGTTAGACCAAGCACAACCAGAGGAAAATTGACTACCGCTCCAGTGATTTCCATTATTCCGACCACCACGCCTATTTCCACCACGCCAACGGCCGCAACTACCACCTCCTCGATAATTCTGCGATTGAGGATATCGAAGTTGGTAGCAATTATTTGCTCGATGGCCAACTTTATCACATATTTGACAGATGACCGAGCGATCGGGGCTTGAGCGATCGGGGTTTCCCTGATGTGGTGGTTTCATAGTCATAGCTGCCATCGCACTAACAAGTATGTTGTGAATTTCTTGTTGGCTTAGTCGACCCTCATACGTGAGTAGTTTTGATTTCACTTGATGAAATGTTGGTAATACGTTGCTGCTTTCAATATTTAGTTGGATTGGAGTGAAGTTATCATTCAACCCGTGTAAAGTTTGTAGAACAAGTGACGAGTCGGTGATTGGATCACCGACTGCCTTTAATGAATCAGCCAGCTGTTTAGCTTTGTCATAGTTAGCTTGTAATTGAAAGGTCATTTTTTTCATTATTTGAAATTCTGTTCTTAGTTGCATTTGTTTGGCAAAAAGTTGTTGAAAATATGTTTCTTCTATAACAAACCGTAATTCAGAGGCTGATGAAGTACCTATTGCGATGTGAGCAATTGAAGGAGATAATGTTGCATTCAAGCAAGCAT
Organism: Helianthus annuus; assembly: GCF_002127325.2. NCBI lineage: Eukaryota > Viridiplantae > Streptophyta > Magnoliopsida > Asterales > Asteraceae > Helianthus > Helianthus annuus. The sequence continues at coordinate 7,756,967 of NC_035441.2, read as the reverse complement.
AGACATAACTGTATGCCTTCTCCCAGTGGGCTCGATTAGCAGAGTCTTCTGCAGGAGGAGAGACATCCTTCTTTAAGTAAGATAAAAGTCCCATAGTCTTAAGTATTGTGACTATATGATGTTTCCACGCTAGATAATTTTCACCATCTAATTTGATAGAAATTAGATTGGCAAGATTTGTAAAACTTGGAATTTGTTCACCTTGGTTTGATGTTGGAGTTGCACCAGATGAAGAATCTGATGATGCAGATGTGGTTGACATTTTACAAGGATAAATAGAGAAGAGTAGGCTAGTTGAAGATGAAGCAAGGATTAGACAAAGAAAATAAAATTGTTGCAGAAAGCGGTAGGGAGTAGGATGGTATCAAAGCTCCGATATCATGAAGAGCTTTGTAGTTGGAATAGACTTTTTGTATTTTTATATTTCTTTGAGTACAATACACAGTCACTTTAAATAGAGGCTATAAACTAATAAAATGGGAAATAGTACAATCATAATACAATCGTATATCTGTCAAAAATAAAGCATCAAGCTAATGATGAGCTGTATAGTCAAGCTAATGATGAGCATTCTAACAAAACTCTTAGCCTGATGCTTGATCCAAAGAAAGCCTACGGCTTTAATTTCTCCAATGACGCCGCTTACCGAGGGCTTAGACTTGTCAAAAATGATTTTGTTCCTATTCTTCTAGATTACCCAACAAGAAACGAGCATTATTGTCTGGATAAGATTGCTACCTTTCTTCAAAATCCTTAAAGAAAGATGGATGGACATGATGTCTTTGTAGCTAAAAGCAAAGATGGGAGTAATCTTTAACCAAGATGCAACTCCAGTCCACACATCGCATGAGAACCTGCAGGCTGAGAATAAGTGTTCCTAATATTTTGTTATTTAGTTTCCTAATATTTTGTTATTTAGTTTCCTTTTGAAATAAATATAAAATAATATTCGTACATATCCTGCATCATACTCCCCGTCTTCGAAAAAACTCGTCCTCGAGTTTTGTCTTCGGATCAAAGCCACCTGGATCAAAAGGAAAATCAAACCGTATCCCATTTATTATTAACATTATGAGCCACATATACATCCTAACTTCATGAGTCATCAGGCCTAATTCGAAACTTGTATCACCGGGATCATCATGTTTATTATCGCAACTTGTACCACCGGCATCATCATGTTTATTATCCTTCATTGGATTGGACCCAAATTGTATACATTGGGCTTTGCCGAAACCCGAACTAGAAAGCCCACTAAGTAAAAACGAATCCTTATTTCCTATAGCTTGCTTGGGCTCCCACACTCCAATCCCTTTTTTTAATATTTAAATATGGATTTACATGCGAGCCTACATCCACCACCGCCCCATTAAAATTGATAGTAATATGTAACCCACATGTATGAATTACATCCATGCACCCACAAAATTTGAAATATTCTGGCTTATCATGTGGTAACTCAATATTTTTATCATTTATAACCTTTTCAATATATGAAAACAAATCTTCTCCAAATGGGTTACCAACAATATCTTCGGGATATTCAATCTCTTCTTTGGCAACCAAATTATTAACTATATCTTGAACTTCAGAATAGATATTCAAAAGATTTGTATTGTCCATATTTTGCGGAACCACCGAACTAACTTCTTTAGTAGTCGAGATTTTTGAATTACTCACCAAAAATGATGAATCTTTGGATCGGCCACCCTCTATCACCGCATCACCACTGTGGATGGGTTTTTTACCCATGTTTCTTACCATGCCATCACCCACTTCCACTCCAGTCTTCCAACTCTTCAATCCTTTCCGCCTCCCCGTCATCACTTTCGTCGTCTGATTCGTTCAAGGCCTTTGTAACCCATAAATAATCTTTTCAGCTAACCTCTGCGATCTTCGGACTCAAGGAATTCTCATTCAATCTCACGGCTTCATCGAAACCACAACGATATGAACCACCGGTTGCCATGGGCGGATTTAGATATAATTAGGGGGTTCCCGGGAACCCGTTCGATTCGTAATTGAGAGTGTTAATTTATATATAAAATTTGGAGGGAACCCTTTAATATTTTATAGGGGAACCTCATAACCAAATGTATTGAGCAGCAAACTGGTTCAGCTTTCTTTTATTAAGCCTGAGGTCCTGAGTTCGAGTTTTGTAAGGTTCCTTTTCCCATTTGTTTTTCTTTTTTAATTAGTTCTGCAATTTTTTAGGTTGCCCTACTCGGTAACCCGACTTGTCGACCCGTTATGGCCCGACCTGTTGACCCGTTATGACCTGACACTATTTAACCTAGTTAATTTGTGCACCCCCTAACGAAAAATCCTGGATCCGCCACTGCCGGTTGCCCAAGCATACCACACATCATCCTCATACTCATCAAATACGGGAGAAGAATCATAGATAAGGTCAGGATCCTCGTTGCCTCGGGCGGCGAATCTACGGGGATGATAACCATCACATGATTCACGAAAGTTTTCATGGTCCACAATCTCGTTGCCTCGGGCGACAAATCTACGAGAATGATCACCATATCCTCGCGGATTAAAAGGAACTCCGTCGTTGCCTCCGACGGCGAATCTACGAACGAAAGTTTCTTCTTTTCCACGTAGAGTCATTTGAAAACCAAAAGCTCTGATACCAAATGATACGGATCGGAAGCTTACTCAAGTGGCTCAAGAACAATCGATTAAACAAAGACTGATAAACGAACCAAAGGTTCAAAGAACATAGTTCTTTTATTTAATAATCAACCAAAAACTAACTAAACAATAACCCTAGACATCCTATTTATAAGATAGGAATCATAATCCAAAAGGAAACTAAATAACAAAATATTAGGAAACTAAAATTTGAAATAAATATAAAATAATATTCGTACATATCCTGCATCAGGCATAACGGGGAGTCGATAGTGATGTTCCGATAGATGAGAGCGTCTTTTGAAGGGAGCCGGTTGAGAAATAAACGCCAACCGAAATCGTTAACTTTAATCGGGATCCACTTGTTCCTCACAAAGCCGAAACGGGTCGTAGTCTCGAGTTGCGCGCAAAAGAGTTTTCTGACGGTTTGTGGCGCAAAAGAGTTGCTGGATATCTTTCTTTTTAGTGATTTTCGCATAATTAATGAGAGCCACACAGATTTCACATGGTAAAAGGACAAGGTAGAAACAAAATCATACTAGCTAGTACCTATCAATATGTGAACATTGCACGTTATCATTAATTACTTGATTTTACATTTTTAGAAATAGACTTTTCCTTTTTTATTTCTTTAAACTTAAACTTCATTAACACCAAACAAACCTCAAATCGAAGCGACCAACAACAAGAGCTTTACATAATTACAAATTTATGTTCATTTAGGCTATAGGGTGTGTTCATGACACTCATGATCACCATGATCCTTCACATCGGCGCCATGTCACTCACTTCTAATCCATCATCCAAAACCACTACCCTAAGGGTGTGGTCATGACCCAAACCACTATTTTCTTATTTTAGTTTACTTTTGTGGAAAAGGAAAATGTAATATTGAAAAAGGAAAGTAGGCTCATGGTTACCATGGTTTAATTCATGCCAACCATGGTGGATGAAGCAAGGGGATGGTGTAGCAATCCATTGATGGTCCTATGTGGCATTAATGACCCAACTCATGCTCCCCATACCCTTTAGAGCCAAATAATTGAGTTAACGTTAGACATATTCTTAAACCATAAAAATCCCACTTACTTTATTTCACTTATAATATCTCCATCAAACGTACTTTGCTTCTTTGTTGTAAAATTGGATCCCATTTCTAACCCTTTAAATGCTCCAACATCCACTCCTTACTATCTCTTTAAACGTCTCCTTCTCAATCCCTTTTAAACCCACATGCTCATGAATCTTTAACAAATCTTTGAAAGAGAAAAAGAGCAAGTTTGAAACTTTGCACCACCTTTTAATATGAGCCCACCTTGATGCTCCGGTAGTAGTGTATTTTTTTAAATTTGACGTTTTTTTGATTTTGCTACTCCTATAGAACTTTTTTTAAGTATTGCCCTATAATTATTTTCTAAATACGCCACTACAGCAGATCCTATGTAACAAGATGAGAACATATGATCGACTGATTCCTCACTCACGTTTGTTACACATCACACAGTTTATGTCTTCTACATCCATATTCCTTTTTTTCAAAGCATTCATCATTGCAATCCTATTAATTTATGCCGTCTAGATGAAGATGTTGCATTTATGATATTCTTCCCAAGAACTTTTAGCCAACAACATTATTCTAACTAGTAAAAACGTGGCTCGCAGTTTCATATGAGTAGTAGATAAAATTTAAGTTATTTTTATTATATATGTTATTGTAATGTAATTAGTTTTGAGCAAATACAGTTTTTGACCTTTAAGAAAAGATACTAAGTTTTCTTTTTAATTCTATGTATATCGTTGAAACTTGTTTATTTTTATTTACATCTTGATATAAATTTTACTTAAATCTGAGTTGTAAATAACTATATACAAGTGAGTAAAGTACAAACGTACTATTTTATCATATATTTTGTTTCTCTTATAACTTTTAAAATTTGATGATTTTTTTTTAATTTTATGTATGTCGTTACAATGTGCTTATTTTGGTCTATGACTCTATATATATATATTACCCAAAACGATTTACAAATAGGAATGTCCAGGTGATCGAATTTTCAAAGAACAAACAAATTATTTTTTTATTATAATTATTTTTTAGCATTAAACTAGGGTGTATTTTTTGTGTCGGTGCCGTTATGAAGCGAACCGGTTCCGACTGAACAATATAGGTACCAACATCGGTTTCATTTGAACTAGTATCCGCATTGGTTTTTATGCTTTTTGACCGATGTTTTTTTACTGTACCGTATTAATAACGTAAGGAACCAAATTAACTGACTGAATCCCTACGGCTATAACATGTCTTAATGAGTTATTTTTGCTTGGAATGGGCTACAATGGATTTTTATTATAGATACAACTATTGAAAGTAAGGGGTTGTTTGTTTAGCTTTTAATGAGACTCTTAATGATTCAGGTCATTTATTGGTTCAACACTTAATGGTTCAGACTATTTATTTCACGAGCAGATCTCTAAATGGTTCAGGCAATGGTCTCTCAATGGTTAAGTATTATACTAAGTCTGAATGGTTAAGAACTCTAATCTTAATTGGTTAGGCATTTGCCTCAGAATGGTTAAGCATTTTATTGGCTTTTAACAGTGACGAAACCAGAAACTTTGATCTGGAGGGTCAATATATATACACATATATGCTAGTGTATAATAATAATAATAATAATAATAATAATAATAATAATAATAATAATAATAATTATTATTATTATTATTATTATTATTATTATTATTATTTTTAGAGTTAAATGCCATTTTAGTCCATGTGGTTTGGGTTATTTTGTCAGTTTAGTTCAAAAGTTTCATTTTTCTCCCATGGGTCCAAAAAGGTTTTATCGTTGCCATTTTAGTCCACTGGGTTAGCTTCATGTTTTCTATTAATGAGAATGGCAATTCGTTCATTTTATATGTATTTATGTTAACTAGAATGGCAATTCGGCCATATAAAGTTACCGAATTGCCCTTCTCGTTAACAGAAATAATGGATGAAGTTAACCTAGTGGACTAAAATGGCAACACTGAAACTTTTTTAGAGTCACAGGCGATAAATGAAACATTTGAACTAAACTGACAAAATAACTCAAACCACATTGACTGAAATGCCATTTACCTCTTATTTTAATATATAAAAAGCCACTAAAAGCTAAAAGAATGATAAATTAAAAAAGAGTAAACTGCCATTTTGGTCCCTGAGGTTTGGGTAGTTTTACCATTTTAGTTCAAATCTCAAACATTTTGTATCTGGGTCCCTATGGTTTCAGTTTTGTTGTCATTTTGGTCCAAAAGTGAAATCAGCTTCAATTCCTCAAATTAAATACTGATATTTTGTCTTTTTCCTTAGGGGTAATTTGGTCATTACAAATAATATTTTAACAAATTATTAATTAAGTGGCCCCACCCCCATCCCACCATTCTTCTTCCCCATTTCTCACTTTTCTTTTAACAACCACTCACCACAAGCCTACTCTTTCTGCTACAGATCCTTCAAAGAACACCACCACTCCTTCTTCTTCAAATTATTAATTGAGTGGCCCGCCGGTTTCTTTTTGTCCAATTATCCGACCCAACCGCCGGCCGTCGGCTTGACCAGTCGGTCACGTGTAGAACCAGGTCACGTGTAGAACCAAACCAACAGTGTGAATCGGACCACCATCTCCTCCACAGGGCCACCACCTCCTCTCCTCTCCCTCCATAGCGCCACCTTCCTCTTCTCCTCTGCAGCGCTGCCAATTAACTCTGCTTCTCTAATGTAACGTTATCAACCAATTGGTACATTTTCTGAAAAAAATCCTTTAAACCGGTACTCATTAATGCTCAATTTGATGTTTTATTATCTAGGTTTTGATTGTTTATGAGAAAGGGTCTGAATTTTTTGCTATGTGGGTTTGTTTTGTTTCTTATTGATTTACACGAAGTTTTTTTTTTCATTTTTATGAAATTTTGTTTTTGTTGTGAAACCAGATTGTTTTGAAGTCAAATTGAGTTCAGTTGTTATGATAGCAAAAAATAGAGTGTAAAATTGTTTTCTGTGTTGATTGGTTAAGTGTAAAGTTGAGATATGAAGAAGAAAGGGTCACACGAAGTAGGTAGAGGGCGACTGGAAACATTTTTCTTTTTTATTTCCGGCGCCCCTTTTGTACCGGTGATGTCGTTTTTCCGATGGTGGAGATGATGGCGGTAGTGGATGTTAATGGTGGAGACCAGTTGGTTTATGGCCTTGTGGTAGCTTGGTTACTTGCCATGTTTTGTTTTTCCGGGTCGAATCTATTTCCTTTTTCATGGCTTTGATCCAATCGTTACTTTTGGCTGCTACTGAATAGTTCTCTGGTTCATCGTCATTGGCCATTAAAGTTATTTGAAGCTGTGTAGATGGGTGTGTTCTTTAATAAATATTGACTGTGAATTAAAGAAAAAAGGGTAGGGGTGGGGGTGGGGTGGGTAGTTGGGCAGTCAAAATGATCAAAATGCCCTTTAGAAAAGGACAAAAAAAAACAGGTTTTTTCTTTAGAAATATTAGCTGACTTTGCTTTTGGACTAAAATGGCAATAAAAATAAAACCACAGGGACGCAGATGTAAAAGGTTTCAAATTTAAACTAAAATGATAAAAATGACAAAATCACAGGGACCAAAATGGCAGTTTACTCATTAAAAAATCTTGACATTTTCTAAACTAAATGAAATAAATGAAGGGGAAATAATAAATACTAAACATGAAATACATACAATTATTATTTATTTGTACTTTTATATCACCTTTTAAAAGAAGGGAGCATAGTATAACTACTACGTTGACTAGTAGCTAGTAGATCATAGACTTTTTTTTATTACATGCTTTACGACAAAAACAACTTGCATCTTTTTCAATGGAGTTTTTTTCAAAATAGGTGAAGTTGGAAAACTTATTTATCAAAATGGGTAGTTTAAAAAATATTTATTAAAATGGGTATTTTTTAAAAAGTTATATTTTTTCACTCCTAATGTTATTAGATAAAAAGAATTTTCTTTATAAATATATTATTTTACAAGAGTTAAAAGAAAAGATTATGGTAAACTTAAAAAATGGACGTGAGATTCTATAAAAGTTTTTTAAATGATTTTTTTTAATTCTTTTATTAACATTCTTCTTCATTTTTTTAAAACATACTTTAAAAGATGATAATTCTTTCACAAACAATTTTCAACTTTCATGACTATGTTAAGTTTATAAAGATTTTTGTTTTATGTTTTTTTTTTTGTGTAAGTTACATGTATCTTTATTATGGATGCTAAATAGGCGTGTTTGTGGATTAGCGGGTTCAACCCGACACAACCCGAATCCGAAAATCTTTTCAGACATACGAACCCAGAAGCAACATGGATATTCGAGAGCTGGCATGGTCATAACCCATTTTGACTCGAATTTGTTTATTTATTTATTTTTTTTTTTTTTTGCATATTAAATCTCTAATTTTACATTTTTACAACAAAAAAAAAATACAAGTTTATATAAAAAGTTATATGTTAATTACAAAATTCCATGTCAGTTATAAATTCTACATCGTTTTTATTAATTAGAAGAATAAATTGGAAAATTTGGCATATAGTTTAAAGGTAAACAATATTATTTTAAACCAAGCTAAAATAAACGAATGAATATATGTATATGAGCGAAAAACAACCAAGCTAAAATAAACGAATGAATATATGTATATGAGCGAAAAACATATATGCAGATTATATAAAAGTTAGCTTGATGATGTTATAGAATGGTGGTATAATATGAATGTGATATTATTTGCCGTTAAAAAAATATGAATGTGATATTACTATCGACGACTTTCTTCTTTGTAATTATAGATAAGTTGCATAAAAGAATGAATATTTTTAAATTATTTTAAACTTCTTTATATATCTGCATATGAGCCAAGAAAATGTTTTTAATGTTTTTCCATTTAAGAAAATTACTGAAAAACTAAAAGATAATGTTTTTCAAAATTATTAAATAAACCACTTAAAAGATAATTTTCCTTTAACTTTTGTTAAACAATATATTTATAAAAGGAAACCTTTTTTATCCAATAAACCTTGGAGTGAGGAAAAGTAACTTTTTAAAAAAATATCCATTTTAATAAATATTTTTTAAAGTACGAAAAATAATTTTTTTAACAACACCCATTTGGGAAAACTCTTCTTCAATGTACCATCTTCTTCACTTTTCATTTAGTCTGTAACTATGGCACCTCTCGGAATTATTTCGGTGATCGTTTTTTGCACTTTTTTTTCTTTATTCTTTTCGCTTCATTTATTTCTCAACTAAAAATCTAAGGGGTCAAGATGCAAAAACTCAATAGGATGACGGATTAAAGGTTACATGACCTGCGGTGACCGGAGGGTCAACGGACCCTCCGGACCTCCCTGTAGTTCCGCCGCTGGCTTTTAATGGTTCAAACCTCCTACTAGTTCAGCACTTAATGATTCAGACTTCTTACTTACTGGTTCAACACTTGACCATTCAGAAGTTCCAACCAACCCCTAAAAGTGATGCTACAATGACATAAGAATGAAAAAGAAATAGTACATCTACGACATAAGAAAGAAAAAGAAAGAACCTGGAAAAATAAAGTAGGCTATGTGGAAAAAATAAAGCAAATGTAAGTAGCGCCGGCTTAACCTTTTAAGAGGCATAAAGCAAAGTCTAAAATTGATGCCCTTCCGTTTAAAAGATTTTTTTTTGCTTATGTTCTTAATAAATAATACTATAGTTGTTTTGATGCAAACTAGGGGTTAGAAACATGAATATAGAATGCTACAATAGTAGACATGAAGGAAAAGACCTTGAGATCATTATCACTATATGAGTATAAACTATTAAGTAGCTTGTGGTTAATATTGATATCATAAGCATGCTGATATATTAGAGGACTTTTATATACATCTAAATAAATCTTAAGTAATGGTGGCCCTGAAGAAAGGGGGCCTAAAGCTCGGACTTCACTAGGCTTACCCTTTAACCGACCCTGAATGTAAGCGGGCATTAGAAATGAATGAGAACGTTGTTACCATTAAACATTTAAGACTGAAAATCAACTTATACATCCCAATTGTTCATGATAAAGCATGATGCCACTAAACATTTTAAGAATTAAAATCAATTTATGTATCCTAATTGCGGATATGATTGTAACTTAGCACTTATGGCTTAGTTCAAATACAAATCCGTCAATATCATTTTCGGAGCTTCCACCTTCATCAACGACCACTTTAGCCAATTCCCTCCACTTTGCCGCATTCTTTCGGGCTACTACTCCTCTCTCACCCTCCATAATCTTCTTTATACACGACACTAGAGTTTCGCTTCTCACTATCCCGTTCTCATCAGCCTTAGCCCTAACTCCAACACCCCAAATTTCATCTAGCAACTTGGCATTCGTAGTTTGGTCCGAAACTTGTGGCATTCCCACCACAGGGACTCCTAGACTTACTGCTTCAAGAGTTGAGTTAAACCCACAATGTGTAACAAAGCATCCTACTGATTCATGTGCTAGCACATCTAATTGTCTACACCATGCTACAACTAAACCCTTACTTGGGATTTTCACGTCTGGAAAACCTTTTGGGAGTTTTTCCTGTTCTTCGGTCCTAACCACCCACAAGAAATTCATATCACAACTGCTCAAACCCAATGCGATTTCTTCCATTTGTTCTGGTTCAAGTGTTATCACGCTTCCGAATGATACATAAACAACTGATTCCTTTGGCTTATCACTTAGCCAATTCATACAATCATTGTGATTTGCTTTGAAAAGATTGAACCCGTAACCTGTATCGCCTTCAAGTCGTTTGTCCAGGTACATAGATGGAAGTGTTGGGCCGACAACCTTCAGCTTCCACATCTTTCTCATCCACGTTATCACCTAATAAATCAAAGATCGATTCATATCGACCAAAGACATTTGTAAAATGTTTAACCTTACTATAATATCTTGTGTCGTGCCATGTGGTGTGGTATTGATTGGTGTCACGTAGTGTGGTACTTTTTTGTGTGGTTCATATATATTATAAATAGAGTGTTATACAAAATATAGAAAAAATAAACATTAAAAGTGACATGTTTGCGAGTGCATTAATAAAACTTTTTTTTTTGTTCCCTTATTGAACCAATACATCCAGGGGCGGACCTATGGCATTTCGTGGGTGGTCGGACGTCTTCCTTAATTTTTTTTTAGTTTAATACGTCTATCAAAATCGTGACCGCTCCCCGTAAAATTTTACAATAACACCCCTTGAAATTGAAAAGGGAGAGTGAAAAGCTTGATCCTTACGTAGGTATGAAAAAGATGCGTGAGTAGGGTATGAAGATGAAGATGCTTTTTAGGGCAAGGTTGTACTTTCCTTAGGGGATACGGTGTGGGTGCGGCAATCAAGCGGCAAAGACGTTTGCCGCGCGGCAAACATTGCCGCCGACCAACATAGGTCGCGGCAAAAGATTAAATGCGGTGATGGATTACCGAAGCGAGAAAGAAGAGGGCTGCCATATTTATTACCCCTATAACGGTAATATTACCGTTTGATGTAAAAAAAAATTGTTTTTAAATTTTTTTTCACCCTATATACATACCACTCACACATTTTAAAAAAATACACCTTTCTCTCTATACTCTCCCAATCTATTCTACACTTTGAAAAATATGGAAGGCTCAAAGAAGGGTGAAGGCAAGAAGAAAATGGTAGGGTCCGGTTCAAAGTCGAAGCCTCAAGATAAACGTGGTTCGGGTGGTAGTAGTGTCCCGTTTAATCCGAAGATCCAAGAGATATAACAAGCAAATTCGAAGAGTACAAGGCCATGAAAAAAGAGGTAATGGAAATTAAACGTGTACGAGAAGAAAAATATTTGACCTTGGCGGATGAGCAACGAGAGGCGTTGCGACAAACAATGTACGAGAAGGACTTTGAGTGGTATAATCGGCCTACCGACGACCTTAACCCGAAGATGTTGGAAGTCGCACTCGCTAGAAAACGTGAGATCGCAAAAAAATATGGATGGCCTTGTGATTTTTAGTTTTTTTTTAAGTTAGATTTTATTAAAAATGTAATGTTTTATTTTTATTTAAGATGTAATGGTTTATTTTTAATTAAAATGTAATGCTTTATTTTTATTTTTAAAAAGTTTATATTTTTTCCATTTTATCTTAAATATAAAAAAACATAAAAATAAAAAAAAAGTTTGCCACTCAGCAAGTGTTTAAACCACTGCCAACAATTTTCAGCAAAGTTTAAACACTTTTGCCTAATTGACATGGCACACTCTGATTGGTCGGTTTTTTGGTTTGCCACTTTAAAGTGTTTAACCACTCCTTATACCCTTATTAATAAACTAGTTTTAAACTTCTGACAACAATAAAGAAAAAGTGAGTTTTTTGCATTTTTTTTCACTTAATTAATTACTTTTATTTACTTTCCTTATTAATAAACTAGTTTTAAAATTGTGACAACAATAAAGAGAAAGTAAGTTTATGCATTTTTTTACTTAATTAATTGCTTTTATTTTATAGTAACAATTTTATATGATTATGTTCAGTTCTTTAATTTATGTGGTTATCAGGGTGTAGGGAGTGGTTAGACACTTGAAAGTGGCAAACTTGAAAATCAACCAATGAGAGTGTGCCACGTGGTTCAGTCATAAGTGTTTAAACTATGTTGAAAAGTGTTGGCAATGGTTAGACACTTGGTGAAGTGGTAAACTTAAAAAAAAAAAAGGTGTGATTGTTTAAAGATGGCATGGACCCCACTCCCCAAACACACTTCTCCCTTTACCGAACGGTGATCCATCACCGATTTGGCAACTTTGCCGCACGTCAAACGTCAAACAAGTGAGGGGTGGTGGTTACCGAGCGGCAACCATGTTTGCCGATGGTTTGCCGCACCCACTCCGTATCCCCTCAGTTATATACTTCACTGTTTTATTACTTTGTATCATTTGCTCTAATATATTAATTATTAAACATGTTTAATTATGTGAAATGTTTCTTTAAATGTATATTTTAATTAAATAAAACTTAAAACAATCTAAAAGTTTTTATCATATACATTAAAGAAAGAAAAAAACAAATTATTGTGGAAATGTTTTTTAAAAGAATATTTTGCTTGTAAAAACTTGTAATAAAATCTTTTTTATCATATAGGCCAAAAGAAGAAAAAAAAAAAGGAGGCGGGTAAATGAAAGAACAACGGCCCATGAACTTTTTACCTGACCCGATTCAACCAGAAATGAATAAAAAAATTATTATACAACGATAAACAAACGACCCTTATAAATTTTCGCCCCACGTGAAAAAGTTTTCTGAATCCACCACTTTATACATCTCACGCTTTCACATTTCACATGGCCACTATTAGATAAAACTCACCACCTATGTGATACACGTTTCTTTTTTTCTTTTATTTTTTATTTTTTGTTCCTAGATGAAATTGCGCACTACCTATGTGATACACATTTGTTTGAGTTTTTTTTTTCAAACTAGTGTACTTACAAAAAAGTATTTACCATTTTAGGTATTTTGAAAAGTATTTATCTAAATGGGTATTTTTCTAATTGGTTTGTCTCTATCCTAATCTAATTGGTTAAAACCTAAATTAATTATTCCCAAATAAAACATAGTGGTTTTGTTCAATAAACTTATTTTTCTAAATTATTATATTTTTTAGCTTACGTTTTTTAGTTAATATATGTATGTTTTCAATTTGTAATAAAAAAACTTCAAGTTTGAAAGTAAAAATTTATGTATTTAGCTGTTACTCTAAGAATAACAAACTTATTTAATATTTTACTTAATTAAGGATACCTAAAAAAATTATGTATTTAGCTTGTTATAAGTTTTTTTATCATACGTTTTTGTAAATTGATGTTCAACGTAATTGTGTTTTTTAATTAATATATCTCGTTTTTTATTAATTTTTAATTTGTAATAAAATACCTTTAAGTTAAATATATGTAGTTTGGCTTTTATCTTAGTAATAAAAAAACTAATTTAATCATTCACTCAATTTATTAAGAGAGTAATCTTGTTCTCTTTACTATTTTGTATATTTTGTTCTCAATTGTTGATCGACTCTGTTAATAAGTAATGACTAAATAAGTTTTTATTCTTAGAATAAAAAGCCAAGCTAAATACATAAATTTTTACTATTAAACTTAAAGTATTTCTATTACAAATTAAAAACAGACATAATATTAATTATAATTAAAAAACGTAAGATCAAAAAAATAGAATAATTTACAAAAAGTCAGTTTATTAAATAAAAATACTATGTTTTATTTAGGTATCATTAATTTAGGATTTAACCAATTAGATTAGGAGAGAAACAAACAAATTAAAAAAGAATTAAAAAAAATAAACAAAAGTACCTATTTAAGTAAATACTTTTTAAAGTACCCAAAAAGGTACTACATCCGTCCCATTAAAAGTGTCCTATTTTGAATTTTAAAGTCTTTATTTATAAACTTTGACCTTAAATAATTTTGTTGGTGTTAGATAATACTTGATAAAAGTTATATGGTTTGAGTGTGTTTTACAAGTGTTTTTATCGGGTTAATTTTCATCAAGTTTTATATAACACAAAAAATATATAATTAAAGTCAAAGTTTATAAATAAAGACTTTAAAAATTTAAAATATGACACTTTTAATGGAACAGAGTGAGTGAGTAAATAGTTTTTGTAAATACACTAGTTTGGAAAAAAAAAACTCCATTTTGTTTTCTTTCACATTTTGCGCACTACACACACTCAAAGGTACTGATTTTTCTAGTCCTTTTTATTTGTTCATGAAATAAAGTACTTGAACTCCATATTCAGTGTATATCAATTTTGGCAGGAATAAAAACATATTAAAAAAAAAAAAACAAAAAAAAAAGACAAAATGAAGCAAACTCACCTCTTCCTCTAGTTCATAAAAACTATTTGTGAAAACCCAACGTGCTTGATCAATGTTATCGAACTGACCAAACACAGTCTGAGACCAACCATCATTCGGTTCATAATTATGCACAAAAGATGGTGTCTCCCACCTTTCAAATAGTGGCAACCCAGGAACAGAAATGGTTGCACCCATTGGCAAAGAAATCAAGCCCTTATGAACATGATAATATAAGCTGTTTACACAACAAGCTTGTGTCAAAAATGAGCCACAATCAATTCCAAAGTCCTTAGCCACATCCAAAGCCCATATAATAAGAGAATCATAGATGATTGCATCAATGGTGTTTCCTTCACTTTGAAGGTTCTTGATGAGATCAGCTAGTGATTTTGAGCCAGTTTCTTTGAATGTTTTGAGGTAGGATTCGGCGCTTTCGGCACTCGCGTAACCGCCTTCATCAAAGCCATCAGAAATGGCTTTGATTTGAATGGAGGTGGTGTTGTTGTTGTGGGAGAGGGTAGAGTTTAAGGTGTAGATGGTTGTAATGAGTGTTGTTTTGACACCTTTGGAGAGTAAACGTTTGCCAAATTGGATGAAAGGGTTTATATGACCTTGTGAAGAAGGGTAGGGGAAGAGTAGAACATGTGGTGATTTGTTCACCTTATCTTTTCCGGCCATTAATTGTCTGGTGGAAAAAAACTTCGTGTTTTATGGGTATTTATAACATTATACCTACCTTATGCATTCATCATGCCATTTAGGTTATTCAAGAAGAATTATCTTTTGTGGGTATATCAAACTTTAATTTTTAAGAGGTTTAAATATTTAAAGGGAAAAAATTAGCCGTTAAAAAAATGGTGATGGTATTGATATATCTCCATTTTTTATGTGCACATCCCCTAAAGGCCGCGTATAGGGCAATAAGGGACGTATACAGTGTGAAAGCATTAAATGTGTCAGAAAAAGAGTTTTGATACGCCTCTCATTGTCCTATGAGAGGCGTATAAGATTGTGGTAGTTGAAGCATTAAACCCTATACGCCTCTCATTAAACTATACGTGGCTTACAGGCACAACTTTTGATGAATTTAAGGTATAATGACTGACATCCAGGGAGTTCAGTCTTAAAAGTGTGAAAAGGTAACCCCATACGCGCTTATTGATCTACACGACCCTTATCGGAGTTTTTTTTTTTTTTTTTTTTTTTTTTTTCCAAAATGGTGTGAGTGGAAAAAGTATTTACCAAAATGGTGTTGTATGAAAAATATTTACCAAAATAGTGTTTTGAAGATTTGAAGATTTTATGTGTTTATCACTCCTAATCTTATTAGATAACTTCAATTCCCTTAAATAATATTTGATCTAATCATAAATTATCATATAACTATATTTTTTTCATGAATCATAAATTAAACATTTTTTTTACAAAACTTACTTTGAAAAAAATACTTATTTTGAAGAACTATTTTTAAACGTGTGATTATAATCATTTCAGTTATACCCTCATGATTTTATAATTAATAAAAAAAGTCATTCAAAAAAAATTAATTAAACTAGGTTTAAAGAAGTTCGCCGCGTTGCGGCGAATTTCTTTTGTTATTTAGTCTGTGTTTATATGTGTTTTGAAATCACTACGAGCATATTGCGAACAGAACCGCTGACAAGAATACTAAGAAAATGTAGAAAAAAAACTAAAAGATAACCGAAAGAAAATCAACCAAAAAAGTTGTATGGTAACGATGTTGTTCCTATGAAACCCGTGGTCAGAGATAAGCAAATTGTCCTGGGTATCGGTACCAAATTTGCCGAACCGAAAGATCTTAAGTACTAATTCGGTACCGACTTTTGGTGTTCTTGGTACCGGTTCACTACCGTTTTTACCTTCATATACCAGTACCGTAACCGGTATTTTCGGTATCGGTACCGATTCTGAATCGTTTGGCACCGAGCTCATCCCTACCCCTGAAACTAAAAAAGAAAAAATTAAAAGTTGATAAAATCAATAAAAAAAAGTTGTGCGATACCGTCGTTCGTATGGTAACCGTGATCTGGGATGAGCAAATGGTACCAGGTAGCCGCACTGAATTTCCTAAACCAAAAGATTTCCAATATCAATTCGGCACCAACTTTTAGCGTTTTCTGTATTAATGGCGGTTTTTACCTTCATGTACTGATACCGAACAGAACCGCACCGGTATTTTCGATACCAGTACTGGCTCGATACCGTTTGACACCAAGCTTATCCCAACCCCTGATATTAAAAAAAGAATTAAAGTTAAAAAATAAAGAAAATAACTATTATTATAATATTAAAATAATAAAAGTATTAAAAAATTATATATTATATTAATATTAAAATCACTATTAATTTCAATTTATTTATTAATATATAGTAATAGTAATATATAGTAATAATAATAATGATGAGGTAAGAATTTGATTCAAATTCAATTACTATTTCTTGTGTTTGAACACTAAATACATTAGTTTTCTTGTGGGTTACGGTTACAAAATATTTTCCAAAAAAATGTGGCCTAAATATTTTAAATATATTTTGTAGTAGGTAAACCATAAAATATTGATCGATGTGTATGTTTATGAATACAAATATATCATTCTATATGGATGAATAACTAGATAATAAATTACAATTAGCAAAATATTAAGGTTTGTTCTTGTCGTCTTGAAAAGTTGTTATTGATTTGAGTAAATTACCATATTTTGAAAATTCGTTAGCAAAATATTTAGTTTTTTTTTAAATACTATATTTGTTAATGGATGATTACCCGATGACAGTATGAAATGGACTTTGAAATATACACCGATGTATAGAAGCTATGGAATGGGTGACAACGTACATGTCTCGTATTACACAGGGTAGGGCGTTACTAGGTAGTAATATAACTCCACGAAAAAGAATTTGTTAACTTGACAAAGGTGTAACATCCGTGAAATATAGTGTACGCATAATGTGTCCGCCAGAGGAGTTGTATCGGGCATTGAGCACCTTATAGGAGTTGTATACGGGTCTCCTTGCCCTATACGACTCATATGGTATTAATTTTAAAAAAAAATCTTGTGAGGTAATTAAGGGTTTTTATGTTATAAAACACTCTAATTAATATTTTTTTTTATAAAAAATGTTGCGTACACTATATTTCACGGATGTTACACCTTTGCCAAGTTAACAAATTCTTTTTCGTGGAGTTCTATTACTACCTACTAACGTCCTACCCTGTGTAATACGAGACATGTACATTGTCACCCATTCCATAGCTTCTATACTTCGGTGTATATTTCTTATAAGGTCATCTTTTTATTGATTTATTAATTTTTCTGTTTAAACCTATAATTAAACATTAAAGGAAATTTATTTAATTAATAAATTTCCTTTAATGTTAACTTAATTTTTCTGTTTTAGTTGTTTAATTAATTTTTTTTGTTTTAATTGATTTATTAGTTTTTCTGTTTGAACCTATAAATAAACATTAAAGGAAATTTATTTAATTAATAAATTTCCTTTAATGTTAAATTAATTTTTCTGTTTTTGTTGTTTAATTAATTTTCCTGTTTTAATTGTTTAATTAATTTTTCTGTATTAACTGATTTATTATTTTTTTTGTTTGAACCTATAAATAAAAATTAAAGGAAATTTATTTAATTAATAAATTTTCCTTTAATGTTAAATTAATTTTTCTATTTTATCTGTTTAGTTAATTTTGTTTAATTAATTTTTCTGTTTTAACTGATTTATTAATTTTTCTGTTTGAACCTGTAAATAAAAATTAAAGGAAATTTATTTAATTAAAAATTTTCCTTTAATGTTAAATTAATTTTTCTGTTTTAATTGTTTAATTAATTTTTCTGATTTAATTGTTTAAGTAATTTTTCTGTTTTAATTGATTTATTAATTTTTCTGTTTGAACCTATAAATAAACATTAAAGGAAAATTTATTTAATTAATAAATTTCCTTTAATGTTAAATTAATTTTTCTGTTTTAAATTTTTAATTAATTTTTCTGTTTTAATTGTTTAATTAATTGTTTAATTAATAACTGATTTATGAATAATAAAAAATCTCAAAAAATGCAAAAAAACCGGCCCTAAACCAGTTTCAAGGCGGATCGAGCGTTTGTTCCTTTTGTTATTTATGCTTAGTCGACTTATTATAAAAAAAACAACATCTTTTAAAAAACTTAATATTTAAAATAATATTAAAAAACGACATATATAATTAATATTCGATTAAATGTCTTGCATAAACTTACCCTAACCCGACCCATAGCTATCCCTATTTCAAAATGTTAAAAAACATGGCTTAAAAACAAACCATACTGTGGCAAGTGTAAAATTGACGTCCGGGATTAGCTTCAGTCCAAGATGTTCTTAGTGCAGTCGTCCTACTACATTTGTAAACAACCATTACGAATTTGTGATTGTGAAGATGGTGTATATTTCATTTGCAACTTCTGATACGTATCACAAGCTTAAAAAAACAACTCGATAAGCCGCTCATAGGGCAATACACGCGTATGGTGGTACGGAGTCTGACACCTTTTCAGGTTATATGCTTCGTATAGCCTGATGAGCCCAGTATACGCATACTTTTTCTGAAAAGTTGGTAGATTGTCACACCCCGAATTCCACGTGTATCACCGGTGGGCCCGGTGGGGGATTACCGTGACGTAGTTGGCAACAATATAGTCAAACCACACAATTATATAAATGCACAGCGGAAGCTTAAAGATAAATATATACTTCAACCTCTGGTTGTAATATCAAATGTATTACAGAAGTCGAATGTATCCACAGCGGATCAAAATAATAAAATATTGTTCATTCAGATTCGGCATCGAGTTTGCGAGACTATTCGTGATGCTTAGGAAGCTAATTACCAGCCAATTTCGTATAGTACCTGCACTTAATCTTTTGGGGGAAAATACGTCAGTTTACACTGGTAAATACGTTCAACTGACACATTTGAAAATGTTTATTAAAATTGATTTGAATGCACAAGGCACAAACTCTTTTATAACTTGGGAAAATTATTAAAATCTTGTGAACGTATTACATGTCCTTTTATGCGTTCAGTAGCCCGGATCGTGCCGGGTTAAAGATTAATAGACACACCACATTGTGTAAAACCGTAGTATAGAAACCAACGGCTACGTCTTTTAATTAAATGTAGACAGTATATACCGGGTGTACGCCTACACCGGGATGTCGATGGTCGTGGCCATTTCGTAAAATGATGCCAAAGGCTTTTAAGAAACAAAACTGTTTAAATGAACCGATCATAATATTTAATTAACCACCTAAGCGATGGAAGATATGATGCTCAATCAAGCGGTATTATTATACCGTATCCCAAGCCCATATAGGGGAAATAAGTTAAAAGTATTTACCTTTGCAAGTATTATTCCTTAATTTGATTAAGTCACCGATAGCTTTTGTGACACCCCGCGAAAACGCTTAACAAAACTAGCTTCCTCAGTGACTGTTTGCTAAATTTCGGGACGAAATTTCTTTCAAGTTGGGGATGATGTGACAACCCGAACTTTTAAGGTTAATTTCACTAACTTTGATTCCTCGTTATTCCTCCTTCACTTCCATTACGATTAGTAAACGCGTCATATTTATGTTTAAGCCTTCACATGTGTTGTAATCTAAGCCGGCCCCAACTAATGTATTAATGTATTAATCGGCCCACAAACGTTATTAAACAAAGTAATCAGCCCACATATATATATCGAATAAATATACACTGTTTGGTCCCCAACCCCCTTGTATATTAGCGAGCCGGCCCAACACCACATCCTTGTTAACAGCCGGCCCAACATCCTTGTTTCTCTTGTCCATTAGTTTGAATAATAAGCTCAGCCCAACTTTAGTATCGTCCGAATAACAACTGGCCCAATGCCCATATGTAATTTGTAATCGGCCCAACACGTGTCTAATGTCTAGATGGTGTAACCGGCCCAACACTTTAACCCTTTCATATAAGGAATAGAATACGTATTGTAAGCCAACTAAAACTCTGATTTGTTTAAAAGTATAACAAACCCTCCCACTTCTCCTTCCTGGAGTTCGACATCAGTAAACAAAACCCCACCTCTCCTCTTCATTGATACGCATCAAGACGTAGGAGATCCTATTCATTCGATAATAACGGTTAGTATATAAAACTCCTTGTTGCTATACATGATGTTATAGGGTTGATGTTTTGATGCCATGATTGTATGTGAATACCCTAGTGTCGATCAGAATCTGCTTAATAATTCTTGTTTATGAGTTAAGATTTTGTAATAATTATAATACATCTTGTACATACCAAATCGACTGCCCAAGATTTAATGATAATTGGAATACATCTCGGATAAGCTATAACAGAACATATGACTAAGATGTGACAAACTGTTCGATTGTTTTATGAGGATATGTGCTAGACCTTCGGATTGGGTGATCTGGGTTGGTTGATTAAGTGTTACATGTTGATTAATTGATTTAATAACTTGGGCTGTTCGTATAATGGGCCACATAACGAGAGGATGGTACAAACGGTTGGATTTGGGTAAAAACAGGTTGGTTTGGGCTGCAATTAATGGATCGGACTTATTAGGTTGTGCTGGGCCGAACAGCTTAGTTAATGGGCCATCCGGATCGGGTATAAGCAGGTCTGGTAGCTGGGCCGTAATAAATAAGTAGGCTGAATTAGTGAATTGGGCTGTATAGTGCTTAGGGGTGTCTAGTGGGCCGAAACATGTGTGCTAATAGACTTAAATCATTCATGAACTAGCTGAAGTGTTGAACAAGTTAATTGGGCTGCATGGTAATTGTAATAGTTTATATTTGTTGAATTGGGCCGAACAGGGGTAAGCGGGCAACGTGAAAATATAACAGTGGGCTACGAATTATGCATAGGGATGGGTATTAATTATTGAATTATGCACAACAAATAGAACATGGAAACCTATTTATATACATGTTAAGTGGGCCGAGATTGAGGTTAACCGGTTGATGTGATATGGAGCATTTGGTTCACTGATTTTGATGAGGAATAGTTATTGTTCTTGCTTGAATTGTTACTTGACCGTTATACGTGCCATATGTGATAACCACTGATGTGGGCTATGTGTAAACCAACTGTAAAGCTGATAATTACCAAACGCTCTGCTAGGTTGTGAGTATTGAATTTATTTAACGAGCAACTTGTCTAACCGAGCAAACCTAAGGTGAGTTCATTGTATTTTCTCAAGCATGCGTCCCGGTGGTTTGGGACAACTGGTAAACATTTGGAAGGGAAACATTGGGTAAACAACTTAATCGGTTTTGGTTATTGCCTGGAGGGCAATGGAGGTATTTAGTTGATAGCGCTATTAGGTGGGAAACCTCACATGGTTGTTAGAGGCACACTCCTCGGATACATATGGGCACTCTCCCTAGGGTATCTAACGAAGGCAACATAGCAAACGGTCTTTAAGGGGTACCCACTCCCCGGATACACATGGGCACACTCCCTAGGGTATCTAACATGAGCAACATCGAAACATCAAACATCTTAACAACAAACAACATATCGTTTTGTAAACTGTTTTACTCACATGACTGGTAACGCAACTTGGTAAACAAACACAAACCTTGAACTCACCAGCGTAGTCTGACACACTTGTTTACATGCTTGTAGGTAATTACTGAAGGAACTGGGGAGCTTGCTGTCTGATGCTGCTGGAGTGGTTGTGGTCATAAACAAACAATTACTTTGATTTGGTTTTGATACATTTACACCTTTATGCTTCCGCTCAATACTTGGGTTTTGGTTTAACTTTTCAGACATTACAATTGGGTATTTTATTACATTATAACTTGTGTTTGATATGATTGGTGGCTCTTTGTTGGATCGTTGCACCTCCAATAGGGACATACCCTAGGTGGTAATTTGGGGGTGTGACAGTTTGGTATCAGAGCCACTGGTTATAGAGAACTCGGTTTTAAAAATGTTTTCATAAAACCAGACTATAACCGAATTGATCCAAACGATGACCATGACACTCAGCTTCAGACTGCACGGTTCGTTCCTCCTTAGCTTATGCATTATATGCCTAGTAAACGTAATTATATTTATAGCATGCACGATACGACATGGTAGGCATCATGACACATTGATAGTGTAACATAACACTTACATTTAGTAAATTCTCATCTTGTTGGTAGTGCATATTTTGTGTTGATTGGGGTGGGAGAAACTTCAAACATAAGTTAAGAAGCATTGAGAGGAGCATGCAAACCGCCTTATTATCATGGGTGCACACATAATAATAACGCGTGGTGCATGCAAATCCCAATGAGGCTTAACGAGTGTAAGAGGGGTTCTTCCCCGTTTGTGTATGAACATGGAAGTTAATCGTTCTCGACGTGATAAACCTGAAACACTTTCCTCGTTTTCGACCCCTAAATTAGTTCATTTCCCATATATAGAAACATGAGTGGACGAGGAAACGGACGTAGCAACCATTGATTGAAACCTTGTGTGCTTACTCTTTCTGTCATATTTCCTTTCTGCGTTAATACCCTCTTTTGGAACGTTGTGAGTGTGCATCCTTTCGTTTAACTTGCGTTACGTCATCAACTCGACAGGTATGTCTACATCGTCCGCATCTTCCGACCAATCCCGGGCGCCAGGGAAGGCACCCGCTGATACTCACTCACCCCCGCGTCAGATGGAGACGCGTGCTGCTTATAAGAAGAGACTCGCACAGGGCGGGGAGTCGTCCTCCCGCCCTACGCATGCCCTACCAGTTAACTCCCTCAGCGCTCAGGCCGAGGCGGCTGTGAGTAAGGCCCTCCGAGATTATAACCAGATTCTAATAGAACAAAACCAAGTCTTAATGGAGCAAAATCAGAAATTACTAAGAAAGGTTGATACCCAAGGAGGGCGATTGGAAGCTCAAGAGAAGCAGATACAGGAACTTATTAGGAGGACTAATGACTTGAAGGCAGAAGCCCTAAAAGGGCGTGAGGTGCAGGGTCTGATACTGAGAGACGCTCGATTGGATCATGAAAGGCTTAACTCGCAGGCCCAACAGATAGGTATGATAGATTGGAGGGTCCATCACTTGGAGGAAGCCCGCTTCGCACCTGAACCCGAGCCAGCCCCAGTCCCGGCACCTCCCGAACCAGAGGCGGAAGGGTCTGATGAAGAGCCCGAAGAGGAGGAGGAAGAGCCAGAGGAGGAGGAAGAAGAGCCAGAGGAGGTCTCGGATAATGACGGGGACGATGATGATGGTAGTGACCTCGGGGACGGTGACGTGGACGACTGACTCGTCTTTCAATCGTTTATCTAGTTATTTTTCTTTCAGTTGTTTTCGTATAAACAATCATGGTAATTAAAACTTTTGCGAATATTCGATGTAGTGACTTATATGGTTTAATTTGAATGGATTTCTTATTTTATCGTTTAAGGGATATTTCTTGTACTGAGTCGTCACCTTACCTCTTTTTACCTTTGCACCACAAGAGTCACATCTTTGACTCCACTACAGTTACCTTAATTAGGGCAAACCTCTCGCTGGCCTTTGTACTATCCGGTGTCTATGGGTTGATGCACTGCCGCTATCGGTTGATGCGACACTTTTGTAAGTTTTGACATGGTCGTTGACATGGACTTGGTTATCTAGGTATCAAGCGGAAAATTCTCTGCAAACAGAAAATCATGCGTCCCCTCTCCCCAGTGGGGAATCCTTATCAGTTTAAGATCATCGTAGTGGTGCCGTTGTTGGCATTGTCACAGTCATGAAAGCCCGGAAGTGTCTACAGAAGGGCTACCCTGCCATACTAACTCTTGTCACCGATTTGCCACTTTAAGAAAGGAAGATCGAGTGTCTTCCACTTATCCATGAAGTTTCTGACTTATCCATAAACAGAAATCCCTTAGGTTTGCTAAATACTATCACAGCTTCGTCGTAGGATTTTCGAGGGTTTCGCAACTTCAACCTCCTTAGCATAGCGGGGAGCTGTGAATCCCTGAGTAATAAAATCGGAGAACGTTCTTACAGCTTTTGAAACCCAACCCTACAACACGCGAAGCATCGCTTCTATCCGAAGGCACCAATTAGACCGATCACAAGGGCCTCCAGTGCACCCTTGTTTTAATAGAACTAACCATGTGAAGGCATCGCTAGATGGAACTCCCAAACGAACACGAGATTAGGAGAACTATACCCACGCACCCCTGTAGACGAACCTTATCACTTTCACTTGTCATCGCCGCTAGGAGTGAAGCAGTCACAGTTACACGCGTTTGTCGTTTTGCAACACTAAACCTTACCCACCAAACTCTGTTTTGGACAAATGATACACTCGCGCGACCGCAATGTGACGAACCTCCCTGTTGTGCCATGCCGCCATGCACCACCACTGGAAGTTACTTCTTGACAACAAATTTGCTGGCCAAACCCTTCGGACGTTTAAGGGACCCCTGTTTCGCTCGAATCTTTGTACGAACCTCATTAATTCCCTGTTTCTTCGATTGGCAACTGATATAACAAAACGCTAACCACCATACCATGATTTCCACTGATCACAAGATTAGCCCCCCCCAGGCGTCGTAAAGTATCTATAGATCGAGTTCGTCGGAACTTACTTCAAACCATTGTTTTAGATCAATTTTCGGGACGAAAATTCTTTCAAGTTGGGGATGATGTGACACCCCGCGAAAACGCTTAACAAAACTAGCTTCCTCAGTGACTGTTTGCTAAATTTCGGGACGAAATTTCTTTCAAGTTGGGGATGATGTGACAACCCGAACTTTTAAGGTTAATTTCACTAACTTTGATTCCTCGTTATTCCTCCTTCACTTCCATTACGATTAGTAAACGCGTCATATTTATGTTTAAGCCTTCACATGTGTTGTAATCTAAGCCGGCCCCAACTAATGTATTAATGTATTAATCGGCCCACAAACGTTATTAAACAAAGTAATCAGCCCACATATATATATCGAATAAATATACACTGTTTGGTCCCCAACCCCCTTGTATATTAGCGAGCCGGCCCAACACCACATCCTTGTTAACAGCCGGCCCAACATCCTTGTTTCTCTTGTCCATTAGTTTGAATAATAAGCTCAGCCCAACTTTAGTATCGTCCGAATAACAACTGGCCCAATGCCCATATGTAATTTGTAATCGGCCCAACACGTGTCTAATGTCTAGATGGTGTAACCGGCCCAACACTTTAACCCTTTCATATAAGGAATAGAATACGTATTGTAAGCCAACTAAAACTCTGATTTGTTTAAAAGTATAACAAACCCTCCCACTTCTCCTTCCTGGAGTTCGACATCAGTAAACAAAACCCCACCTCTCCTCTTCATTGATACGCATCAAGACGTAGGAGATCCTATTCATTCGATAATAACGGTTAGTATATAAAACTCCTTGTTGCTATACATGATGTTATAGGGTTGATGTTTTGATGCCATGATTGTATGTGAATACCCTAGTGTCGATCAGAATCTGCTTAATAATTCTTGTTTATGAGTTAAGATTTTGTAATAATTATAATACATCTTGTACATACCAAATCGACTGCCCAAGATTTAATGATAATTGGAATACATCTCGGATAAGCTATAACAGAACATATGACTAAGATGTGACAAACTGTTCGATTGTTTTATGAGGATATGTGCTAGACCTTCGGATTGGGTGATCTGGGTTGGTTGATTAAGTGTTACATGTTGATTAATTGATTTAATAACTTGGGCTGTTCGTATAATGGGCCACATAACGAGAGGATGGTACATACGGTTGGATTTGGGTAAAAACAGGTTGGTTTGGGCTGCAATTAATGGATCGGACTTATTAGGTTGTGCTGGGCCGAACAGCTTAGTTAATGGGCCATCCGGATCGGGTATAAGCAGGTCTGGTAGCTGGGCCGTAATAAATAAGTAGGCTGAATTAGTGAATTGGGCTGTATAGTGCTTAGGGGTGTCTAGTGGGCCGAAACATGTGTGCTAATAGACTTAAATCATTCATGAACTAGCTGAAGTGTTGAACAAGTTAATTGGGCTGCATGGTAATTGTAATAGTTTATATTTGTTGAATTGGGCCGAACAGGGGTAAGCGGGCAACGTGAAAATATAACAGTGGGCTACGAATTATGCATAGGGATGGGTATTAATTATTGAATTATGCACAACAAATAGAATATGGAAACCTATTTATATACATGTTAAGTGGGCCGAGATTGAGGTTAACCGGTTGATGTGATATGGAGCATTTGGTTCACTGATTTTGATGAGGAATAGTTATTGTTCTTGCTTGAATTGTTACTTGACCGTTATACGTGCCATATGTGATAACCACTGATGTGGGCTATGTGTAAACCAACTGTAAAGCTGATAATTACCAAACGCTCTGCTAGGTTGTGAGTATTGAATTTATTTAACGAGCAACTTGTCTAACCGAGCAAACCTAAGGTGAGTTCATTGTATTTTCTCAAGCATGCGTCCCGATGGTTTGGGACAACTGGTAAACATTTGGAAGGGAAACATTGGGTAAACAACTTAATCGGTTTTGGTTATTGCCTGGAGGGCAATGGAGGTATTTAGTTGATAGCGCTATTAGGTGGGAAACCTCACACCGGG
Organism: Helianthus annuus; assembly: GCF_002127325.2. Classification (NCBI taxonomy): domain Eukaryota; kingdom Viridiplantae; phylum Streptophyta; class Magnoliopsida; order Asterales; family Asteraceae; genus Helianthus; species Helianthus annuus. Next base: position 7,729,773 of record NC_035441.2, on the reverse strand, counting down.
CCGTAAGGACGGGCGTGAACTAATTATCTGGGTATGGCTATGGTTGTTAGAGGCACACTCCTCGGATACATATGGGCACTCTCCCTAGGGTATCTAACGAAGGCAACATAGCAAACGGTCGTTAAGGGGTACCCACTCCCCGGATACACATGGGCACACTCCCTAGGGTATCTAACATGAGCAACATCGAAACATCAAACATCTTAACAACAAACAACATATCGTTTTGTAAACTGTTTTACTCACATGACTGGTAACGCAACTTGGTAAACAAACACAAACCTTGAACTCACCAGCGTAGTCTGACACACTTGTTTACATGCTTGTAGGTAATTACTGAAGGAACTGGGGAGCTTGCTGTCTGATGCTGCTGGAGTGGTTGTGGTCATAAACAAACAATTACTTTGATTTGGTTTTGATACATTTACACCTTTATGCTTCCGCTCAATACTTGGGTTTTGGTTTAACTTTTCAGACATTACAATTGGGTATTTTATTACATTATAACTTGTGTTTGATATGATTGGTGGCTCTTTGTTGGATCGTTGCACCTCCAATAGGGACATACCCTAGGTGGTAATTTGGGGGTGTGACAGCTTTTACTGGCTCCTAATCTGGAACGAAGGTTTTAATTAACCTCTTAGAATCCTAACGGGTCTTTATATTGGCCGTAGCCTAGACCGGTTGGTTCCGAAATATAAATATGGTTTAATCGCGCGAAAAAGGCGAAAACCGAGAATGGAGTGTGATTCTGACCCAACAAGTTCAGAGACTTGTTTTAGATGGGTTTAAGGTTCACACTATGGATTTTTGGGGCCCAAATAATATAATTTGACCCATATCGGCTATTTTATGAAAACTAGTTTCATAAGCCGAACCGTGCGCGCAATAGGCGAAACGGTTAACCATGAGAGTCTTACGCTTATTTCCTAAGTCAATATGCCTTAAAGAGGTTGAGGTATCAGTAGGATACCTTCCGTGATGCCCGTAACGAGTTTTAGTTAATATATCGCCCCGTAGGGGTTTTTCGGTCATTTTAAAGACTTTTAAAGAGCTTTTCGAGTTCTACAGGAAATCTGAGTTTCCCGAACAGTTTATAAAGTCTAAAATACTTTATTTACTATTTAAAATCAGTAGAAACTGGAATCGGATCAAAAGACCTTGTAGAACTCAAGTTTTGGCCGAAAAGGGCATATTCGGTATTTACCGAACCGTAGCCATAATCGCAGGTTATGAGCAAGGTAAAAATTATTAAAAATCTTTAAAATTCCAGAAATATTATTTTATAACAGTGGGTAAGAGTTTTGGTGACGAAATCTTGGTTTAGATAGGCGTTATGCGAATTGCGTCGTTTATTACAAAAGTTTCTTATAAATGCGCTATTTAGCATAACTCTCATTCTAGACCTCGGATTGACGTGTAACTTTAAGGACACGCTTATAATTTAGTAAGCAAGGTTATGGTCCGTTCACGTGTCCGAAATACTCGTTTTATTTTTAAAAGGCCGTTACGGTCAACTTTTAGGCGATTAACGGAAATGCGTAAAAGACTCGGACAAACAATGAACCGATCACAGAGGTTTATACCATCATGTAACCTGGTCCTAAGAGAGTCCTAAGGCATATCTATGCCTCACTAAAACGGGTCAGAACTGAAGTCAAAGCAAAATTCAAACTTTTGCGACATTCGGCTCCGAACCGGTTCAATATAGCAAATGGTCGATTCAAACGAGCGCAAACAAGTTTATATACTTAATATCATGTTTTATGAGTGTCTAAACAGGTTCCATAGCATATACATTACAGATTATGCATAATTCGCAAAAATAGCTTTCTGTTGACTTTTTAAACGTTCGTTTGACTCGACATTTGAGCTAGTTAGAGTGGTGATCAGAGGGAACCCTTTTAGAGGTTTATTACCCACATAAATACCAACTCATAACTACCTTTGATTCGTCATAAGACTGAACCATCACGGATTTATTTTAAAGTCAAACCGTATTTACGACGGTTTGGTTTTTAGCTATGTACTAAGTACAATTCAAACCACAAAGGATCTAATGAACTTACAGAAGTTAAGACTTGATTATATAACAGAGAAGAATGCTTGGAAGCTCTTAAAATGACCAGATGAGTGAGTTTGAGTTGTGATGAACTTATGAACACAAGCTTGCTATTTATAGCCAAAGACATGGTCCAAGATCATCACACAATGGTCTATAAGTGCTCATGGATGATGGGCAGGTGTCCCTAAGTGTTATGGGTCGAGTAGGGGGCGCCCATGACCCTGGAAAACCCATACATTAATGTCTTGCCGCTTAAAGGAGCCAACAACCATAATTCTGTCGCTGGGCATCGCTTACGGACCGTATGGCTTCGGCCTTGCGGTCCGTAAGCCAGAGGCGGATCAAGCACAATCATTCACCTCCTTACGGTCCGTAAGGCATACCCTTTACGGTCCGTAAGGGGTTAAAAATAAATCTTTTTCAAATCTTTTTGTAATGATTATAGGATCCTTGTAATTAATTACCTGACCTTTCGGGTTTGAAGGGGTAACTTTGCGATAAGGCCCTCGATTAATTACGATTAGGGACCTCGCGTTATTTACCCGTATCGTTAAGCCCTTGGTTAATTTATTTATTATTCAGAAGGCCTTAATTTATATTATTGACGCTTTTAACCCTTCTCCTACGAATTCGATCGTAACTTTCTTGTTTCATAACGAAACTTCGCGAAATTTATATGTTACTTTCTAGTGAGTGTATAATACTGTTACAAAGCTTTGGGAACGTTAAGGGTCACTCAGAGGTATAATTAAACATGTTGACACGGTTAACCCCTGTAGCTTGTAATCTCTCACTTTCTTTCGCGTTTCGCTCCCGTACGATCTATGATTTATTCGTTTGAAGGTACAAGCATTATTTAGGGTTACTATACAGTATATTTGCCCTTGTTGACATTTATAACCCTCGAATTTACATACTTTCAAGGTTTGTCAAATTTAGTCCTATATTTAATATAGATGCCACGTGTAATTAAACGACACGTGTTAACACATCATTGGACACAAAAATTCGAGGTGTTACATCCTCACCCCCTTAAAATAAATCTCGACCCGAGATTTACTCAAATAAATAGGGATACTTTTCTTTCATTGTAGCTTCGACTTCCCACGTATATTCGGGACCTCTACGAGCATCCCATTTGACTTTTACAATCGGTACGTGCTTTCTGCGAAGCTTTTTCACCTGTCGATCTTCAATCGACAACGGTTTCTCTACGAATTTTAAGCTCTCATCTATATGCACATCTGTGTGTGGAATCACCAATGATTCATCGGCGAAGCACTTCTTGAGATTGCAGATGTGGAACACATTGTGAATTCCATTGAGCTCTTCAGGCAAATTCAATTTATAGGCGACTGACCCGACACGTTCAATGACCTCAAAAGGTCCTATGTATCTCGGACTCAGTTTGCCTTTCTTGCCGAAACGCATTACCCCCTTCCAGGGCGATACTTTAAGCAACACCTTCTCACCTACTTCGAAGTGAAGATCCTTACGTTTTGGATCGGCGTAGCTTTTCTGCCTGTCACGGGCAGCCTTGAGACGTTCCCGAATCTGGACAATCTTGTCCGTCGTCTGGAAAACTATCTCTGGTCCCGATAATTGGACCTCTCCTACTTCCGCCCAACAAACAGGCGATCTCTATTTCCTACCGTATAATGCCTCGAAAGGCGCAGCCTTTATGCTGGTATGGTAGCTATTATTGTAGGAGAATTCGATTAGGGGTAGATTCTTATCCCAGTTACCACCTAAATCGATCGCACATGCACGAAGCATGTCTTCTAGCGTTTGGATAGTACGCTCACTCTGACCGTCCGTCTGTGGATGGTAAGCCGTACTGAAGTTTAAACGCGTGCCCAAAGATTGCTGGAAACTCTTCCAGAAATGAGACGTGTACCTGGTATCCCTGTCGGAGATAATAGTCACAGGTATGCCGTGTAAAGCTACAATCTTATCAACATAAAGTTGGGCTAACATATCGGAGCTATACGTCTCCTTGATGGGTAAGAAATGAGCTGATTTAGTCAGCCTATCGACTATGACCCATATCGTGTCGTTTCCTTTCCTGGTTTTCGGTAACTTGGTAATAAAATCCATAGTTACACATTCCCACTTCCACTCGGGAAGTTCAGGCTGTTGTAGCAAGCCAGACGGCTTTTGGTGTTCGGCTTTGACTTGAGCACAAGTCAAGCACTTTGCTACATGGGCGGCTACAGACTTTTTCAAGCCTATCCACCAATAGTTTGCCTTTAAGTCTTGATACATTTTGTCTGCACCAGGATGGACTGAGTATTTGGAACTATGGGCTTCCTGGAGGATAACATCTCGTAGTCCTCCATAAATCGGAACCCATATACGTCCGTTCAGTCTAAGGATTCCATCCTTGCTAAGAGTCAACTGCTCCTCAGTTACTCCTAACTTTTCATTAGGATAATTAGCTGCCAACACAGCCTCTCGCTGTGCAGCTAATATCCTTTCAATTAAATTATTCTTGACTTCAATGTTCTTGGCATTGATTCGAATGGGTTTCACCCTTTCTTTTCCGCTCAGAGCATCAGCGACAACATTCGCTTTACCGGGATGGTACCTGATCTCGCAATCATAGTCATTCAAGGTTTCCATCCAATGGCGCTGCCTCATGTTCAACTCCTTCTGGTTGAACAGGTGCTGGAGGCTTTTGTGATCAGAATAAATCACAAATTTAATACCATAAAGGTAATGCCTCCACAATTTCAGTGCAAACACAACGGCACCCAACTCCAAGTCATGGGTGGTGTAATTCTTTTCGTGCACCTTTAGTTGTCTTGAAGCATAGGCAATCACCTTGCCCTTCTGCATAAGCATACACCCCACGCCTGTGTGTGATGCATCGCAGTAAACTACGAATTCATCTGTACCTTCAGGTAATGTCAAACAGGTGCGTTGCTTAGCTTCTGCTTCAGAACTTCGAAGGACTCTTGCTGCTTTGGGCCCCAAATAAATTTTTCTTTCTTCTTGGTCAGGGAAGTCAAGGGCGCAGCAATCCTCGAAAAATTCTCAATAAACCTCCTGTAGTATCCTGCTAACCCCAGGAAACTACGAATTTCGGTAGGAGTCTTCGGCTCTTGCCAATTCATGACTGCCTCTACCTTAGCGGGATCCACTTGGATACCACGCTCACTTACAACGTGACCTAAAAACTGAACCTCTCGTAGCCAGAATTCACATTTCGAGAATTTGGCATAGAGTTTCTCATGCTGTAGTAATTCGAGAATGCAACGGAGGTGCTTCTCGTGGTCAGCTTGGCTTTTGGAATATATAAGAATATCGTCGATGAAGACGATGACAAATTTGTCCAAATACGGCTTGCAGACGCGATTCATGAGATCCATGAACGCAGCCGGTGCATTTGTGAGCCCAAAAGGCATCACTAGGAACTCGTAATGACCATAGCGAGTCCTAAATGCTGTCTTATGTACATCTTCATCTCTGACCTTTAGCTGATGATAGCCCGACCTTAAGTCGATTTTTGAGAAGTAGCTTGCTCCTTGCAGCTGATCGAACAGATCGTCGATCCTTGGCAAAGGATATCTATTCTTTATGGTAACTTTGTTTAGCTCTCGGTAATCAATGCACAAACGCATCGATCCGTCCTTCTTCTTTACGAACAGGACAGGTGCTCCCCGGGGAGACGAACTAGGTCTGATAAAACCTTTTGCCAACAGTTCATCCAACTGGGTTCTTAGTTCCTTCATTTCAGTAGGAGCTAGCCTGTAAGGTGCTCTAGCTATAGGAGCTGCTCCTGGTATGATATCTATTCTGAATTCCACTTGTCTATCTGGTGGTAGACCAGGTAGTTCTTCGGGGAAGACCTCGGGATGTTCAGAAATGACAGGAAGATCCTCTATCTTCGGCTTGGGTTCTTCAATTATCACCTGAGCCATGTAAATGACACAGCCTTTGTTCAAACATCTAGAAGCTTTGAGCATAGATACATCCTCGGGTAATCCATACTGCGTGTCTCCTCGAATGGTAAGCGATTCACCACTCGGAGTCTTTAGCACTATAAGCCTTTTATTGCAAACGATTTGGGCCTGATTACGGGATAACCAGTCCATGCCTAAAACAATGTCGAAACCCGCTAGATTGAAGGGAAGTAGAGATAGAGGAAAAGAATGGTTCTTAATGGACATTTCACATCCCTCTAGAATAGTAGAGACAGTTTCTATCGTGCCGTCTGCTAACTCTACCTCGTATTTCATATCTAGGGTTTTGATAGGCATATTTAATAGTTTGCAAAATTTTTGGTCTACAAAGGATTTATCGGCGCCTGAATCGAAAAGTACTCTTGCAAATATATTATTCACGAGAAAAGTACCTGTAAGCACATTGTCGTTCAGCACAGCCTCCTTTGCATCCATGCGGAAGACTCTAGCATTAGTCTTCTTTGTCTCCTCCGCCTTCCTGGCATTCTTAGGGCAGTTGCTCTTGATATGCCCCTTTTCATTGCAACCGTAGCAGGTTTCGTCCTTGATCTTCTTGCACTCCACGGTCTTATGATCCTTGGACTTGCATAGTCCACAGGAAAAAGTCTTTGGCTGCGACTGTGAATTCGACGCAAACCTACATTTCCCAGAGTGGGGTTTCTTGCAGATTTTGCAATTGGGTCTTTCACCAGCCTGTCCATCCTTCTTCGTCTCAGCCCCTCTCTTGCCGTCACCGTTTCCACGGTGCTTCTTTCCAGACCTTCGTGAGGTATCATCCTCACGTTTCCTCTTCTCAGCCTCCTTGCTCCTTAGCGTCCTCAGACGGACAGCATCTAAAGTGAGAGACAAGGAGAGGTCAGTAACAGACCTGAAGGTCGTCGGCCGAGAGGCCTTCACACTCGCCTTTATCGCAGGCTCTAAGCCCCCAATGAAACGGGCGATTCTTCTAGACTCTGGTGTCACAAGGTATGGAACCAGGCGAGACATCGTATTGAAGCTCGTCAAATAAGCCTGGCAGTCCAGGTTCGTCATTACCAGTGACACAAAGTCAGCCTCGATCTTCTCAACCTCATGCTGAGGGCAGTAGTTTTCCTTAATGAGAGCAATAAATTCCTCCCACGTCATTTTGTATAAAGCAGACTTACCAGATGCCTGCACCAACGCTCTCCACCATGCCAGGGCCTCGCCCTTAAATGACTGGGACACAAACTTCACCACATCCCTCTCTGCGCACCCACTGATGTCCACAATAGTGTCCATCTCATCCAGCCAGGTGATACAATCAACAGCACCTTTCTCCCCCGTAAATTCCCGGGGCTTACAAGATACAAAATACTTGTAGGTGCAACCCTTGGCACCAGATGCATCAGTGTACTCTCGTTCACGACGAATACTATTTTCAGCTGACGAGTGATTGTCGTCATCCTTCTTGGGTTGAGAGGGTGGTTTGGAGTGTGTCTTTCGTTTGGAGGGTGGTTTTGTTACAGATCTGCTATGAGACTCAGTGTATTGACGATCCAGAGCTGCCTGAACAGCGTTGTGAATCAGAGCCTTTAACTGTGCGCCTGTCAGATGCACTGGCGCATTGTCGTAGTCATCTTCATTTGTATGGCTGTTCTCTCCATTGGGATCCGCCAGTGTAACTTGAATCTGTTACAGAAGATAACGAAATTTTATTCAGGAGATTATTATATAATTGTCTTTCATGACAATTTGTCAACCATGGTAACAGAGACCATATTTGGTTAACTTATTACTTCATTAAATCTTAGGATTTGAATATATCCTATTTTAGCTATATCAATAATATTGGCGGCATAAAGCCTAATCACGAGGATGTTTTATACTATTAGCCGAGATTTCAGAGAATCAAAGGCATAGAGATTTGAACCGTAGTTCTTTTATCTCTTTCTGACAGGGAGTCATAGACCACCACTGCCTTTTGTCTTGATAAGACAATTATTACGGCCCATAGGCACTACACCTTTAATGGATGTTTTAATATGGTTGGCCCGTAGGCACTACATCACTTAATGGATGATTTAATAAGATTTGGCCCGTAGGCACTACATCACTAATGGATGTTTTAATAAGATTGGCCCGTAGGCACTACATCACTAATGGATGTTTAAATATGGTTGGCCCGTAGGCACTACATCACTTAATGGATGATTTAATAAGATTTGGCCCGTAGCCACTACATCACTAATGGATGTTTTAATAAGATTGGCCCGTAGGCACTACATCACTAATGGATGTTTAAATAAGATTGATCACCTTCATTGGTGATTTAACCCACGATTTATAAATCATTTAGTTGGGTTTTTGAAACCCTTAAAGGATTATTGTATAAGGATGACGCGCGTGATTTTAACGAATCACATCTGCCATGATTGTTAACATGCTTGTAGCGGTTAACAAGGAATCTGAATCTTTTAATTAAGTCCTACCATCTTGGCCGGATCTTAAAAGACACCAGGCTAGGTTTCACTCGTAAGATTCTTTATTTAGGCAGATCAATTTAAAAGGAATGGTTTTGATTTATTTCATACATATTAAAATAAAACTCATAACATACATTCCATAATCTCAAATACTATCACATATTGCCCTAAACGGGTCTTTCAAATAGTACATACCTCCATAGAGGTTTAAAATAAGTGACAAGTCCACGCAGGGACTAACATAAGATAAGTGTCCATGCAAGGACTAAAAGATAAGTCCACGTAGGGACTGAAATACGATAAATGTCCATGTAGGGACTTCTTTTAAATTAGAAATTACATTAGTACAACTATTAAGGGCTAATGGTCACGTTTCTTCTTTTTGCCCTTTAATAGGTTCGCCAAGCCTTTGAGAAATCCTCGGTGGCTCTTTTTCTCTTCCTCGAACTCTCTCTCCACACGATCTAGTCGATGGAGTATCTCTTCCTGTTCAGGAGGAGAGAAACGTGGTTGTGGCGCTTGTTGCGGAACTGGAGGTCTGGGAGGTATTGGATACTCATGAGCTGAGTAGTCCGGAGCTCCCATGTTTCCATGTGCTCCGTCAGGGTAGCGTGCATTATATCTAGCCGACACCACATATGGGTCGCGCTCATAATTGTAGTTGTAATGTGCCTGAGACGGTTCGAACGGGTTGTAAGCCGTTGGACCCGTGTAAGCAGGTATGGGTTGGTCATACCCAAATGGTGGCGAATTTGGTGCAGCTGGGGCGGAGTTCGTGTAACACCCCGAAAATATAAAACTTTATATTAGAATTATAAAGTATAAATAGATGAGAATTTACCAACTAGGAAATTTAATCTAGTTAGTTACAAGCCTAGAAATAGCTTATAATAAGGTTAAAAGCAACTAAACTATAAGTTGAACAAAGTGGAAGGGCCTAAGTTGTTAAAAGTGAAACTTAATTTGATAAAACAAATAAAAAAAACAAACCAAACACCCCATTTGGGATGTCTGGTCGTACAAGAACACAGGGGGCGACACAGGCTCCCCACCAAACCCTTGTGCATGTCAAACTTGATCAAATTGAGGGTTCAAATCAGTCCCAAATCGAAATCCAAGCTCGTATTCATGAACACCAAGTTGAAAGGATCACAAGGTATGTAAAATTTTGACGTTTTGATCCATCTCAAAATTCTAGGTTATTTGTAAGAAACTGAAATTGAGCTTGATTATGTCATGCATGAGTGAATCTTGAAGTAATATGATGTCTAGGAGTAAACCCTAGTCAATAACATGTTAGATTGTTGGAAAAACTATGAGATTTATGATAATCCATTGATAAGCTAAGTGGGTTTTATGTTAATATGATGAACACTAGGAAATAGATTGTTGATCTAGTGTAATTTGACGATTTTGAAGTGAATTCAGAAATTATAGAAGTTAACCACTTTGTAAGATGGTTAATTTATGTGAAATTTGGGGTAAGAGATAAGCTAGAGACATGATAAATAAACATGTAAAATTCTGCCCTTAAGGTGTTCGTTGAAATGCCTCAAAGAAGGCTCGAAACTAGAATTTTGTAGTTAAAACACCTAGTTGTGATGTTTCGACTATTATGCAAAAAGTGATTAAAGAGAGAGTTCTAAATGTGTTAAACGCGATTAGAACTTTGGTTAAAACGGAGGTCTAAAGATAACGCCTACCGAGTAGTTAAAGAGTGCTAAAACTAGTTGATAACTCGAAAATGAAAATTAGTATACTAATGGGCATCTGACTATAAAAAAGGTCAAACTGACCTATAATACGATAAATAGCAACTTTGATATGAAATACATAAGGTGGAATAATCGTATTAGAATATGATTAAACTAACCACCTTGAAAACGATGATGATAGTTTGACGCGTAACAAGCTAGGTGGAAGCTTGGAGTGAAAGCGGGTCAAACAAGTCAAGCATGGAAGAAAAGCGTAGCTCGGATGCAAGGTAAGTGAAACTTACATAATTGTGTAGATTACTTGTTCATTCTATACGTTATAGATGCAATAATGCTAATATTGAAAATATGGATTTCCGACGTGATTGATACGAGTCGGAACATATAAAGATGATAAAAACCATGTTTATGGCAAAAAGGGGATTCGGTAATGAAATCCGGGACGGGATGGATGTATGAATTAGAAGTCAAAAACCATGTTTTTGATTTAATAGGCAACGTTGGGCATATAGGCCGAACGGGTCAAATGGTGGTGATAACACTATTTGACAATATCGACTAATGCGATTGTCAAGTCTTGTGTTAACAGGAGCGATTAGCGATTCAGTTAATTTCGCCCACACTAAGTGTGATGATAAAAGCAAAGTATAAATTGGGTCTATATGTTGACCCTAGCCAGGTACGTATGCATACGATTATAGTTAACATACAAACTTGGTCAAATAGGTAGTGAAAGCCCCTCGTAGTAAATGAGGGGCTAATGTCGACTAAAATGCCCTTGAAGGGTAAATTGAGCGAACAACTTATAAAGGTTGTTTAGGAACTTATCTTACGATCTTGTAACCTTTAGACGCGCATGTAAGTTGTAGACATAAACTTTCAAGAGTTAAATGCTTAAATTGTGTGTTGCCGCAAAAATAACACATCCGTAGGATTAAACTCGGAATAAATAGTCCATTTCGTTAAATCCACCACATTCATAGTTGTGGTGGAAGTCTAGCTAATAACAAATTGGTGGAACTATGAGGTACATGAGAAATAAGCATCGTCCGTGCTAAAATGGTCGTAAATACCCTTAACGGGTCAAAATAAGATTTTAAACGAAAACGGGTAAATAATTGTGTAGAAACCCGTGCTCAGTACTTAATATGATTGACAATATTAGAATTTAAGGGTTTATGATGAATGGTGGTCAAACAAACATGTTTGTTTGATAATCACATAGTCGGGTCGAAAATTGTTGAAAAGATAATAAGCCGAAGGCTTAAAAGTCTCAATTTTATTTAATCCGGATGTTATATCTTAACTCCATATAATGGAGAATTAAATTATAAACATGTGGGAAGAAACGGTAGGTCAAACGGATAAGCGGTTTGAAAGATACGAAAGATTTCGTGTCAAATTACGGCAAAATGGAAAGGTGGGATGCAGGTGCCACCGTAAATTACGGTGCCACCGTAATTTACGGTGGACCTGAAATGGTTTACGGTGAAACACTCCTGATTTATGATGGAAACAAGTCAAAACAAGGACTACCGTAAATTACGGTGTCCACCGTAATTTACGGTGGGCCCTGCACAAAATGTATTTTTGATCAGTTTTGTTTCCCGGACTTGTTTAGATACGTTTTAATTCCCGTATGACTAAAGCATTTCATGTTTTTATGAAATGTAGGTACTTTGTGGAAGCCGGAAGACGATCAAGCTCAACGAAGAACCGAACACGATACAGTTACATGCTTCCGCACTTCGCCACGTTGTAAATTTTAAACAACGAACTTCGATCACGTTATGTAGAATAATTTATAATTTGTAAAAGTTTTAAATAAACCCGCATTCATATAATATGTGTGGTCTTAACTACACATCTAATTGTGGTATTTACATATAAATTAACTAGAGTGTTACAAGTTGGTATCAGAGCCTTGGTTTAAGAGATTCGAGTATGGTGGGGAGGAACCATGCTTGGACTTAAACCTTATGCTCTTGACAAAGAATAGTGTTCGGTTCGAGGCTTGATCGCAAATCCGGTAAGTACAAGTACGTGAATAGTTAGTATGCTAAAGTGTTGTAAACAACACATAGGGCTATCGTTTGATACGCGTTACCCCAATTAAAATGATTGAAATAGTTGACGAAAATACGCGCGTTGACGCGTATAGTAGAAAAAGCCTTGTATCATAATACGGGCGATTATTGAGGTTGACGTTACTAACTTTTGTGAATGTTTTAATTGAAGGACACTCGCGTTTGAAGACGACGAGAGTCAAACGAATTGTGGATATGATGATGGAACGGTCCGAAGTATGACAAGAGGAGCATTCTCACCGAGGACTAAATCGCGTAATGACCGCGAACAAAGTTAATGGCAAAGAACGCCCGTCGGGGAAAACAGTACCAGGTGCACATTTTAAATAATAGCATAAATAGTAATATGCAACAATAAGTAGGAACTTAAAAGTTGCATATGTAAAATTAAAAACTTGGAAAGACCTGAATAGAAAACCTATCCGGGATATTGTTTCCAAGAAAAACAGATAGAGGTATTACTTACATAGGGCGTGATGTGAAAACTGTAAAAAGGTCATGCGTGTCATGTGTTAAACGCTTACTCTGGCCAAGTAAGTAGCGGCATATGTTACCATGAACTTCTTATGGCGGACACGTTTACATCCGATGTAGTAAGGGCAGGGTGAATGGGACTAATTAAAAAGTGCCCAAATGAATCAGATAAACAAAATATTTGATAATAATGTAAACGCACAACCAAGTGACGGGAGCGTATTACATTAGGATAATGAGCCCGAGTGAAGGGACAAACAAGCATGTAAAATGATTTAGACAAGCTATTGGGAGGGAGTGTACTTACACTCGAACCCAGAAAACATCAAGCTATTGGGAGGGAGTGTACTTACACTCGAACCCAGAAAACATCAAGCTATTGGGAGGGAGTGTACTTACACTCGAACCCAGAAAACATCAAGCTATTGGGAGGGAGTGTACTTACACTCGAACCCAGAAAACATCAAGCTATTGGGAGGGAGTGTACTTACACTCGAACCCAGAAAACATCAAGCTATTGGGAGGGAGTGTACTTACACTCGAACCCAGAAAACATCAAGCTATTGGGAGGGAGTGTACTTACACTCGAACCCGGAAAACATCAAGCTATTGGGAGGGAGTGTACTTACACTCGAACCCAGAAAACATCAAGCTATTGGGAGGGAGTGTACTTACACTCGAACCCAGAAAACATCAAGCATGTAAAACGATTTAGACAAATATTGGGAGGGAGTGATCCTTACACTCTAACCCGAAGAATATAAACATGTAAAATGATCAAGATATGCATTAGGAGGTAGTGTACTTACACTCGAACCCGAAGAATACAAATAAGACTCTTAACAGGCCGATTTTGTAAAACACCAAATTTGAGAACGAAGTAGGAATATAAAAGTAAAACGAAGTCATAATACATACCGTAAGGGTTGCAATAATAACGACTTCGGTAAAACACCCAGTTGGTGGGTAAGGATTTAAACACATGCGTAGACTGAGAAACAGGAACGCGAAATAGAAAGTCAAAAGACTCGGAATATGAGTCATGACTAAAAGATGATAAGAATCTTCGCAAATATAAATTTTGGTAATTGCGTTCAACCATTTCAAAGTTGGACGGGTCAAATAAAGAACGAAGTCTGACATTCATAGGTGATGAAAATTCACCTAAAATGAGTCAAACGAGTCAATTAAGGAAAAATGGAGGGGCCAAAATGACCGACGGGTCATGAACTAAAGCAAAGGGATCATAAGGGCCTCGTCTTAAAGAGACGAAAGCTTAAGAAAATAGCCTACGAGGTTAGGTGAAAGAACCTACGGGTCAATAGCGTAAGGTGAGGGAACTTGTTACGATCCCTCGCGTAAAACGAGAACGAAAAACAATAAATTAGGGGTTGTCAATTCCCTTGACATGAGTAATTGACATAGTTAAGAGAAAAACGTTAGACTAAAATTCAGATTTAGTAAGAAATATTTTTATAAATATAAATTCTGACAGGAATTTGAATAGTAATCATAAAGGGTTCAAGTCTTGACGCTGATAGGCGCAAGACGATATATTCGAAAAATGATCTTTTTGAAAATGAAAGGTTGATATAAATTAAACATGCGTGACACAATCACGGTCAAGAAATGCAATGTGAAGTGGAATCACATTATAACCAAGCGAGCGGTAAAGGTCATTTAAGTAATCTGGTTGCTTGTAAGCGGTAGATTCGGTATAACTAAACCGAATAAATGAATTTGAAAACAAAAAGAAAATTGTTGCTAAAAGTGAAAGATTTCACTAAAGACCTTTAAACGGTTCAAAGTAACGGATTCATAGAGAATTCGATAGTATATGAAAGCGATGGATATCGCTAAGTTAACTAAACTAGTGGAAATAACGAGATTACGATATTTCAAGTTGCACTATGTCGTATGAGTTATGTAGACAATAAGTAACCAAAAAGGCGTTACCATACCTTTCTGGTGATACAAACTATCGGATGAAAGTATAAGTAATGTTTAAAAGATTTCTCGGATCGAATACATTGAGTTAAACTCAATAAATTAGGTAAGAAAAGGTTTCGAGGACGAAACCTCTTTAAGGGGGGTAGACTTGTAACACCCCGAAAATATAAAACTTTATATTAGAATTATAAAGTATAAATAGATGAGAATTTACCAACTAGGAAATTTAACCTAGTTAGTTACAAGCCTAGAAATAGCTTATAATAAGGTTAAAAGCAACTAAACTATAAGTTGAACAAAGTGGAAGGGCCTAAGTTGTTAAAAGTGAAACTTAATTTGATAAAACAAATAAAAAAAACAAACCAAACACCCCATTTGGGATGTCTGGTCGTACAAGAACACAGGGGGCGACACAGGCTCCCCACCAAACCCTTGTGCATGTCAAACTTGATCAAATTGAGGGTTCAAATCAGTCCCAAATCGAAATCCAAGCTCGTATTCATGAACACCAAGTTGAAAGGATCACAAGGTATGTAAAATTTTGACGTTTTGATCCATCTCAAAATTGTAGGTTATTTGTAAGAAACTGAAATTGAGCTTGATTATGTCATGCATGAGTGAATCTTGAAGTAATATGATGTCTAGGAGTAAACCCTAGTCAATAACATGTTAGATTGTTGGAAAAACTATGAGATTTATGATAATCCATTGATAAGCTAAGTGGGTTTTATGTTAATATGATGAACACTAGGAAATAGATTGTTGATCTAGTGTAATTTGACGATTTTGAAGTGAATTCAGAAATTATAGAAGTTAACCACTTTGTAAGATGGTTAATTTATGTGAAATTTGGGGTAAGAGATAAGCTAGAGACATGATAAATAAACATGTAAAATTCTGCCCTTAAGGTGTTCGTTGAAATGCCTCAAAGAAGGCTCGAAACTAGAATTTTGTAGTTAAAACACCTAGTTGTGATGTTTCGACTATTATGCAAAAAGTGATTAAAGAGAGAGTTCTAAATGTGTTAAACGCGATTAGAACTTTGGTTAAAACGGAGGTCTAAAGATAACGCCTACCGAGTAGTTAAAGAGTGCTAAAACTAGTTGATAACTCGAAAATGAAAATTAGTATACTAATGGGCATCTGACTATAAAAAAGGTCAAACTGACCTATAATACGATAAATAGCAATTTTGATATGAAATACATAAGGTGGAATAATCGTATTAGAATATGATTAAACTAACCACCTTGAAAACGATGATGATAGTTTGACGCGTAACAAGCTAGGTGGAAGCTTGGAGTGAAAGCGGGTCAAACAAGTCAAGCATGGAAGAAAAGCGTAGCTCGGATGCAAGGTAAGTGAAACTTACATAATTGTGTAGATTACTTGTTCATTCTATACGTTATAGATGCAATAATGCTAATATTGAAAATATGGATTTCCGACGTGATTGATACGAGTCGGAACATATAAAGATGATAAAAACCATGTTTATAGCAAAAAGGGGATTCGGTAATGAAATCCGGGACGGGATGGATGTATGAATTAGAAGTCAAAAACCATGTTTTTGATTTAATAGGCAACGTTGGGCATATAGGCCGAACGGGTCAAATGGTGGTGATAACACTATTTGAC
Source organism: Helianthus annuus (assembly GCF_002127325.2). Taxonomy (NCBI): domain Eukaryota; kingdom Viridiplantae; phylum Streptophyta; class Magnoliopsida; order Asterales; family Asteraceae; genus Helianthus; species Helianthus annuus. The sequence goes on along the minus strand of NC_035441.2, from coordinate 7,713,435 downwards.
AATATCGACTAATGCGATTGTCAAGTCTTGTGTTAACAGGAGCGATTAGCGATTCAGTTAATTTCGCCCACACTAAGTGTGATTATAAAAGCAAGGTATAAATTGGGTCTATATGTTGACCCTAGCCAGGTACGTATGCATACGATTATAGTTAACACACAAACTTGGTCAAATAGGTAGTGAAAGCCCCTCGTAGTAAATGAGGGGCTAATGTCGACTAAAATGCCCTTGAAGGGTAAATTGAGCGAACAACTTATAAAGGTTGTTTAGGAACTCATCTTACGATCTTGTAACCTTTAGACGCGCATGTAAGTTGTAGACATAAACTTTCAAGAGTTAAATGCTTAAATTGTGTGTTGCCGCAAAAATAACACATCCGTAGGATTAAACTCGGAATAAATAGTCCATTTCGTTAAATCCACTACATTCATAGTTGTGGTGGAAGTCTAGCTAATAACAAATTGGTGGAACTATGAGGTACATGAGAAATGAGCACCGTCCGTGCTAAAATGGTCGTAAATACCCTTAACGGGTCAAAATAAGATTTTAAACGAAAACGGGTAAATAATTGTGTAGAAACCCGTGCTCAGTACTTAATATGATTGACCATATTAGAATTTAAGGGTTTATGATGAATGGTGGTCAAACAAACATGTTTGTTTGATAATCACATAGTCGGGTCGAAAATTGTTGAAAAGATAATAAGCAGAAGGCTTAAAAGTCTCAATTTTATTTAATCCGGATGTTAGATCTTAACTCCATATAATGGAGAATTAAATTATAAACATGTGGGAAGAAACGGTAGGTCAAACGGATAAGCGGTTTGAAAGATACGAAAGATTTCGTGTCAAATTACGGCAAAATGGAAAGGTGGGATGCAGGTGCCACCGTAAATTACGGTGCCACCGTAATTTACGGTGGACCTGAAATGGTTTACGGTGAAACACTCCTGATTTATGATGGAAACAAGTCAAAACAAGGACTACCGTAAATTACGGTGTCCACCGTAATTTACGGTGGGCCCTGCACAAAATGTATTTTTGATCAGTTTTGTTTCCCGGACTTGTTTAGATACGTTTTAATTCCCGTATGACTAAAGCATTTCATGTTTTTATGAAATGTAGGTACTTTGTGGAAGCCGGAAGACGATCAAGCTCAACGAAGAACCGAACACGATACAGTTACATGCTTCCGCACTTCGCCACGTTGTAAATTTTAAACAACGAACTTCGATCACGTTATGTAGAATAATTTATAATTTGTAAAAGTTTTAAATAAACCCGCATTCATATAATATGTGTGGTCTTAACTACACATCTAATTGTGGTATTTACATATAAATTAACTAGAGTGTTACAGTTCGCCTCCTGTATAGGACTTGAAGGTCCTTCTTCTTGTAGTGGCGGATAGTGGCTACTACTAGAGTGTCGAGGGGTGCTGAAGTGGATACCCCCTCCTCCTCGTGTGGACATACGAGCATTCGTCCTCTTACGCCTTGGCGGATCAGGCATCACAGGTTGCGCCGGTGGCGGAGGTGGTGGCGTAACTGCCTCAAAGCGTGAATCCTCAGAGGGATCCTGTGGATGTCGTGGTTGTTGTGATGTCTGGTGAGGTGGTGTGTAGTACCACTAATGTCGGTCAAACAGTGCTTGGAAACTGTCTGGTCCCTGATAGGGTGTGCCATGGAAGGATGACCCATCAGAGACTTCTATCGGATGCGTGGGCGTACCACGAGCAGGTTCTGTTGGATCCGTATCTTCATCCATATGGTCTTCAGAGAAATGATCTTGTGGCCCTAATGGAACAAAGCCTGAAGGTTCCTGTATGTAGTCAGCTGGATTAAACTGACCTATGAAGTATGGGGTAGGGTCGTCGTAATTTCGGTGTGATACCGAACGTTGTAGAGGTATGAAGGAAGGTTGTGGGTTGCTGGGATCATTCTCTAAGTTTCGCCCAAAGGAGTGCCGGTATGATGGCGTCGAGCTGTGCGTGGTGGAATGCCTCGCGGATTCGTAAAGGTCTCTTCGTCGTTGTGGTTCTTCGCTCCTTGTCATTGAAGGAGGTCTTGTACCTGACGGTCCAGCTTCGTGATCGTGATGCGTCACGATATCTCCTCTGCCTCTTCTTCCCCTTCCTCTTCCTCGAAATATAACAGGTGGCATGTTTCCTGCTCTATAAAACTTTAAATACCAACAATAAAAGAAAAAGACAAAATTGGAATAACAATTCGAATTTGTCCTAAGTTATTGTCTAGACTCAAGTATGTGCAATTGTGTCATTGAGAATAAACACAATAGGATAGTGTTTAATTCGCTCAACGTTGGCTCTGATACCAACCTGTCACACCCCGAATTCCACGTGTATCACCGGTGGGCCCGGTGGGGGATTACCGTGACGTAGTTGGCAACAATATAGTCAAACCACACAATTATATAAATGCACAGCGGAAGCTTAAAGATAAATATATACTTCAACCTCTTGTTGTAATATCAAATGTATTACAGAAGTCGAATGTATCCACAGCGGATCAAAATAATAAAATATTGTTCATTCAGATTCGGCATCGAGTTTGCGAGACTATTCGTGATGCTTAGGAAGCTAATTACCAGCCAATTCCGTATAGTACCCGCACTTAATCTTTTGGGGAAAAATACGTCAGTTTACACTGGTAAACACGTTCAACTAACACATTTGAAAATGTTTATTAAAATTGATTTGAATGCACAAGGCACAAACTCTTTTATAACTTAGGAAAATTATTAAAATCTTGTGAACGTATTACATGTCCTTTTATGCGTTCAGTAGCCCGGATCGTGCCGGGTTAAAGATTAATAGACACACCACATTGCGTAAAACCGTAGTATAGAAACCAACGGCTACGTCTTTTAATTAAATGTCGACAGTATATACCGGGTGTACGCCTACACTGGGATGTCGATGGTCGTGGCCATTTCGTAAAATGATGCCAAGGATATCCGGGACAACGGTCATTAACCCCCCAAAGGCTTTTAAGAAACAAAACTGTTTAAATGAGCCGATCATAATATTTAATTAACCACCTAAGCGATGGAAGATATGATGCTCAATCAAGCGGTATTATTATACCGTATCCCAAGCCCATATAGGGGAAATAAGTTAAAAGTATTTACCTTTGCAAGTATTATTCCTTAATTTGATTAAGTCACCGATAGCTTTTACTGGCTCCTAATCTGGAACGAAGGTTTTAATTAACCTCTTAGAATCCTAACGGGTCTTTATATTGGCCGTAGCCTAGACCGGTTGGTTCCGAAATATAAATATGGTTTAATCGCGCGAAAAAGGCGAAAACTGAGAATGGAGTGTGATTCTGACCCAACAAGTTCAGAGACTTGTTTTAGATGGGTTTAAGGTTCACACTATGGATTTTTGGGGCCCAAATAATATAATTTGACCCATATCGGCTATTTTATGAAAACTAGTTTCATAAGCCGAACCGTGCGCGCAATAGGCGAAACGGTTAACCATGAGAGTCTTACGCTTATTTCCTAAGTCAATATGCCTTAAAGAGGTTGAGGTATCAGTAGGATACCTTCCGTGATACCCGTAACGAGTTTTAGTTAATATATCGCCCCATAGGGGTTTTTCGGTCATTTTAAAGACTTTTAAAGAGCTTTTCGAGTTCTACAGGAAATCTGAGTTTCCCGAACAGTTTATAAAGTCTAAAATACTTTATTTACTATTTAAAATCAGTAGCAACTGGAATCGGATCAAAAGACATTGTAGAACTCAAGTTTTGGCCGAAAAGGGCATATTCGGTATTTACCGAACCGTAGCCATAATCGCAGGTTATGAGCAAGGTAAAAATTATTAAAAATCTTTAAAATTCCACAAATATTATTTTATAACAGTGGGTAAGAGTTTTGGTGACGAAATCTTGGTTTAGATAGGCGTTATGCGAATTGCGCCGTTTATTACAAAAGTTTCTTATTAATGCGCTATTTAGCATAACTCTCATTCTAGACCTCGGATTGACGTGTAACTTTAAGGACACGCTTATAATTTAGTAAGCAAGGTAATGGTCCGTTCACGTGTCCGAAATACTCGTTTTATTTTTAGAAGGCCGTTACGGTCAACTTTTAGGCGATTAACGGAAATGCGTAAAAGACTCGGACAAACAATGAACCGATCACAGAGGTTTATACCATCATGTAACCTGGTCCTAAGAGAGTCCTAAGGCATATCTATGCCTCACTAAAACGGGTCAGAACTGAAGTCAAAGCAAAAGTCAAACTTTTGCGACATTCGGCTCCGAACCGGTTCAATATAGCAAATGGTCGATTCAAACGAGCGCAAACAAGTTTATATACTTAATATCATGTTTTATGAGTGTCTAAACAGGTTCCATAGCATATACATTACAGATTATGCATAATTCGCAAAAATAGCTTTCTGTTGACTTTTTAAACGTTCGTTTGACTCGACATTTGAGCTAGTTAGAGTGGTGATCAGAGGGAACCCTTTTAGAGGTTTATTACCCACATAAATACCAACTCATAACTACCTTTGATTCGTCATAAGACTGAACCATCACAGATTTATTTTAAAGTCAAACCGTATTTACGACGGTTTGGTTTTTAGCTATGTACTAAGTACAATTCAAACCACAAAGGATCTAATGAACTTACAGAAGTTAAGACTTGATTATAGAACAGAGAAGAATGCTTGGAAGCTCTTAAAATGACCAGATGAGTGAGTTTGAGTTGTGATGAACTTATGAACACAAGCTTGCTATTTATAGCCAAAGACATGGTCCAAGATCATCACACAATGGTCTATAAGTGCTCATGGATGATGGGCAGGTGTCCCTAAGTGTTATGGGTCGAGTAGGGGGCGCCCATGACCCTGGAAAACCCATACATTAATGTCTTGCCGCTTAAAGGAGCCAACAGCCATAATTCTGTCGCTGGGCATCGCTTACGGACCGTATGGCTTCGGCCTTGCGGTCCGTAAGCCAGAGGCAGATCAAGCACAATCATTCACCTCCTTACGGTCCGTAAGGCATACCCTTTACAGTCCGTAAGGGGTTAAAAATAAATCTTTTTCAAATCTTTTTGTAATGATTATAGGATCCTTGTAATTAATTACCTGACCTTTCGGGTTTGAAGGGGTAACTTTGCGATAAGGCCCTCGATTAATTATGATTAGGGACCTCGCGTTATTTACCCGTATCGTTAAGCCCTTGGTTAATTTATTTATTATTCAGAAGGCCTTAATTTATATTATTGACGCTTTTAACCCTTCTCCTACGAATTCGATCGTAACTTTCTTGTTTCATAACGAAACTTCGCGAAATTTATATGTTACTTTCTAGTGAGTGTATAATACTGTTACAAAGCTTTGGGAACGTTAAGGGTCACTCAGAGGTATAATTAAACATGTTGACATGGTTAACCCCTGTAGCTTGTAATCTCTCACTTTCTTTCGCGTTTCGCTCCCGTACGATCTATGATTTATTCGTTTGAAGGTACAAGCATTATTTAGGGTTACTATACAGTATATTTGCCCTTGTTGACATTTATAACCCTCGAATTTACATACTTTCAAGGTTTGTCAAATTTAGTCCTATATTTAATATAGATGCCACGTGTAATTAAACGACACGTGTTAACACATCATTGGACACAAAAATTCGAGGTGTTACATAGATACATTTACTACACTTTATTTCTATACGCGTCTCATTGAGCTATGAGCGGCGTATTGAACTTCAGTGTTGGGGTTGTGGTTGTTGTTTTCGGTGTTGGGGTTTGACGGTGGTGGGGATTGACGATGGGTGGTGGGTCGGTTGTGGTGGTGGTGGTGGGTCGACTGGGGTGGTGGTGGTGGTAGGTCAGCTGGGGTGATGGTGGGTCGGCTGTGGTGGTGGTGGTGATGGGTTGGCTGGGGTGGTGGTGGTGGTGGGTCGGCTGGGTGGTGGTGGGTCGGCTGTGGTGGTGGTGGTGGGTCAGTTGTTGTGGTGGTGGTGGTGGGTCGGCTGTGGTGGTGGTGGTGGTGGGTCGGCTATGGTTGTGGTGGTGGTGGTGGGTCAGCTGTGGAGGTTGTGGTGGTGGGTCGGCTGTGGAGGTAGATGAGGTGGTTAAGGGTGGTGGTGGGCTATGGTGGTGCCGTGGTGGGTGGTGGTTGTGGTGGTGCTTGAATTTGTTTTTTTTTTATTTTTACATTTTCGAATGCCGAGTCTTGTTAGGATCTGAGTTTGATAAGATTGTGTTTGTTTAACTAAAATGAAGATGAATAAGAAACAATAGTAGCGGAAATAGATGAATAAACTTTCAACACAATCAAAGAGAGAATTGTTTTAAGCAAAACATGTTTAACATGAAATCGAATGATTATATTTATTACAATCTTCAATTACAAAGCATGCATGCATACAATCTACCCCCAGCCTGAGCTCACAATGAATGTTCGTACAGAATGACTTTGTGATGAAGAGAGCTAATAGAACAGTACATGGTACTGTTCTCTTTATAGTACAGAACAAACCACTAAAGCATCTTTGCTGACATCACCATGAAAGTGACATCTAACCTCCTAACAACCTATAACCACTGATCTATACAACTACTGCTTTACAAACTACTGATTACAATGAATACAAAAGATAAACTAAACTACTGCTTCTCATTCCACTGTTATAGCTCCAGCAGTACTTTGCGACTTCAGCAATGCTCTACCCATATCAGTAGATTGAGCATTAGTGCTTAAACCTAAACAGTCTTTAGATATCATCAATTGTTGACGATCAGTAGTTGTTGCAGAAGGGCAGTAGATAGAGGTCATCAGATGTTAGGCCACATTCAAGGGGAAATGATTGTTGCAAACAACTGCTTATTGTGAATCCACTGATCTGATCCAGTTTGGGCTTTATCAACTGTTCCTTTGGTAGGATTCAATCCCAATAATGTCCCCCTGGAACAGATGATGCCAAAACTCTTCATTATTCTGGATCTTTATTGCCTCATAAATAATTCCCCGACTTGTCCTTTGAATTGTAATTCAAAGTCCATGGATCTGTATCATCCTCATCCCTGCATAGTGGAAGCTTAAGGAGATCCTGTAGATCTTCAACACCCAGGCCAAGTGCTTCTTCCCTTGATATATGCTTCACTTCACCATTGGATTTGAGCAGAGTCAATACGTGGGTCTTTTGATCAGGCTTCCACTTTAGTATCTTTGAATCCAATAGGTTTCTTGGGAGAGTTTTTATTGCAGATGAGTTTGGAGATTGAGGCCTGGTGATGACAACTTTGGCAGTGTCTTGGGATTGTGTTGAGTCTTGGTTTTCTGCTATAAGTGTCTGAAGAACCATCTTCATGATATACTCTTCTGAAGCAAGGTCTTCTTTTGTTACTACATCCATCTGCTTTTGTTTCCTTCTTTGATAATAGATGGCAGCAGTAGGAACAGTGAGCTTCCTGATTGGTAACTTTTGTTTTCTGACTGAAACCACTGCTTCTGGATAATCGGGCTTTTTAGGAGCAGTGGGATCTCTCTTCCTTAACTCTTCCAACCTTTTGTAGGTGGCTAATACTTTATCCTCTGACCACCTTGTAACTTGGTTCCTTGACCCATAATCAACAGCTATCAGTTCTTCTTTCATTCTTTTTAGCTTCAAGGCCCTTTCAGGTACATTTTTCTTGTACTTGGCCCAGATTGGAGGAGTTTGTTTTACCGTTTTTTTAAGCATCTTTTGAATTCTGGCTATCTCTTCTTGTAGTTCACTGATAGTCCATTCTTTGTATTGATGCTTTTCTGCCCTATACTTCTTGTATGCCATGATATATTCAAGGTAGTCTTGCCTCATACTTCCATCATCTTTTTCAGACAATTTTTGGCAAAGATCTTTGGAGAACTATTCTAAAGTTCTAACCTTGGTGAGTAGGTATTGCAGATTTCTCTGAATCTCTTTATCAGACTTTCCCTCTGTATCTCTTTTAGATATATCCTCTACTTGTTGGGCTTTTATCTTGAGATACTCTTCTATGTTTCTTGGGAAAGGATAACCTTGAATGTAAGGAAGTTTCCTTTTTTCAGGGTCACCTTAAGAGCAAAAAGATTTGATCTCCTCCCTGACTGCTGGAAGATCAAATGGATATTGTACACCCACTGGAACAATAGCAGTGTTTGGATTAAGAAATTGAGCTGAAGAGATTGGAACAAGGTTTGGAATGGTGACAAGGGTCAGTGGTTGTGTAGATGTTGGAGTTGGGGAAGTGTCATCTTCCAGTATAATGTTTGTTACCCTTCTCCTTTTATGCTTTGGAGAAGTTGGTGGAGTAATAGCTGTTGAAACAACTAGTGTTTCAACCACTGTTGTCATTACAACAGTTGATGTGTCAACTATTGTCTTCTGCTTTTTGGCAGGTGGTTGTTGTGGTGGTGATATTATTTTTGGTATGGCAGTGGATTGAGTGTGGGTTGATGTAGTAGTGATGGCAGTTGTTGGGGTAACATCTGTTGAAACCACTGAAGTATCAACAACTGTTGATACAACAGGTGTCTTAGCGTCTATTGATTTGGAGGTTTGATGAGAGGAACTTTTGGGGGTTTCAGGAGTATGTTCGGTGGTTTTGGAAGGTATGGTTTTGGGTTGGCTTACTTTTCTAGTAGGCTTTCTTCTTTTTGGTTAAGAAATTTCCTGCTCTTCCTTGGGTTCAGAAGTACCCTGCTCTTCCTTTTCCATCAAAACTTTCTTCTCCTGCTGAAATCTTTTAGACCCTTTATTTCCATTGACTCTTTCATGTTTGCTTTTAATGCAGCAAATGCATTTTGAGTCTCATCAACCTTTTTGGAACCATCTGGCCTTGGGATTTCCATAACCAGTTTAGAGAATGGATCTGGTTTAATGTATACACCATCTTCATATCCCTTCTTCTTTTTAATCTTCTCCCCCTTTTTGGCATCATCAGGATTTTCAACCAAGATGATTGAAGGAGGAGCAGTGCCAGTGGTTTGTAGCAAATGAGCCTTAATTGCCTTAATATCTGCTTGTGTATCCTTGTACCTAGCTTCCATGACATTTCTGATCATTTGAATATGAACTTCATGTTGCTGATATTGTCTCTGTTTATGAAGCATAGGTTGAAACATTTCCCAAAGCTCAGTGGGAGTAGGAGCAGATGATGGAGCAGATGTTGCAGAGGTTGCAGCAGTGGGTGTAGCCTTTTGAGCTTGTAACAACTGTTGCAGCATAGATTTGATTTCTGCAACAGATGTGTCAAGTTTATCAACCCTCTCCGTCAATACTTTGTATTTTAAACCATCACCTAAGTTAATGGGATCATCTGATTTCCCACCAGTGGTGGTTGTATCAGTGGTTGACTTAGGGAAAGTTTCCCAAAAATCATCCACTGATGCCCCTTTTTCTTGGTACTGGGGACTTCTTTCTTCAGCAGAGGTTACCATTTTAAGTGAACCAGTGAATAAAGGATACACACCAGTAGACACTATGGTTCCCAAAGAAGAAATTTCCTTCAAGGGAGTCTGACTTATGAAACTACTGTCCTGGTGTAAACTAGTGGGTTCAACACCTGTAGTAGCTGCTCCACTTGAACTACTGGCAGGAATTACTTGTAATTCCTGCAGTGTAGCCTCCTCAACTTTTGGTGGGTTAGCAATGATAGAGGCGCCATACTTAGTCACTTGTTGGGGTATATTCTCATTGATAGGTGATTGAGAAGAACTGATTTGTGTCTGGGCTATATCAAGTGCATCCAACAGAGGTATCATGGATGGTGGAAGTTGTGCAGTGAGGATAGGGGTAGAAAGAGAATTTGCCCCGGGAGCTGGGCTGTTGAACATAGATTCAAGTGAATCAAATGTTTCATATTGTGGTGTCCCAGTTGATACAACCTGATCTTTTTAAGAAGATGCAGGAGGAGTTTGAGGCTCAGGTTGAGATCTTTCTTCCATCTGCTGTGAGGAAGTAGCAGTAGTGGTTATTGGTGACTTTTGTGTTGTCACAGGTATAATCTCTGGGATCTCATCTTCCAGAGTTACCTTTTTGTGGGTTTGGGGGGCTTTTGGACATTTTTCTTTTTGGGTCTTTTGGTGATTTTAGGTGTGGGTTTCACAGCAGTGGTTGTGCTGCTGTGATCACCTTGAGGAGTGGGCTCAACAGCAGGAGCCTGAGGAGCAGTGGTTGCTGCTAAATTTTGCTCAGGAGCCCCTGTTAGTGTTTTCGAAGGTTTTAACAGCCTTGTAAATATTTCAGAAGATAGGCTGTTCATTTGAATAGGGTTTCCTTGGATAAGCACATGTGCATTATCCTTTGAAAATTTCTTTTGTAAGTAAAAACTTAGAAATCTTGGAAACAATAAAAATGATTTTTTATTAACATTTTTTACCATATCATTGAAAATCTCCTGGGAGTAGTTAAAATTTTCTTCAGACATGATAGCATAACCCAGGTATTGGATTTTCAATGGTATTTCATTAAAAGCTGTGGTTTTATTTGACACACACATGAGGAGGGTATGGAATAAAAACCCCATGGCAGGTGCAAAACTGCCTTTTTGTAAAGTGTCCATTTTTCATTTCTTCTTCATACCCTCTCTCAATGAAATCAATTTGATACTCAAACTTTGGGAAAGAGCTTTTACCTGTAAGATCGTTGATTTCAAACACCTCTGAAATGGTTTGAGGTGTGATTGTAACTGGAATTCCCTTTATTGAAGAATTAATGCCTAAGGGCTTTTTGTCCTTAGTTTCTAGTTTTGCATTCTTCTAGAATTCTTGTTGGGTATCCAAGAAGATGGCTTCATTGCAAGTCAACAAAGTTTTGTACTTTGAAGACGAAAGTGCATCAATGACGGAGTGAAAATCTATGTTTTGACTTGTTTCTGCAAGGGTACACAGGTAGTTGTGTGGGGTTTTGAATGGGAGAGCCATGGCGATTTGACAGTGGGTAAGGATGAATCAAGATGATGAGTGAGTTGAGAGAATTTGGTGATAACTGCTTTAGAAAGGAATTTTGAATTCGATTCGACAGTGAAAACCCTGTTTGGGGTTTTGATCAGGGTTTTATAGGTGGAAAAAGTGAATGCTGACATGGTAGCGGTTGCAAAAGAGCTGATCGCTAAGTACTGTCCACGTGCCAACCTATGATGAATATTGGATGAGAGTTGTTTAGGAAACCACTGATGGAGCAATATCAATGGTTTACAACGATAAAAAAATGAAAACGGTGGCTGACTTTTAACTATCAGTGGATTAAAACACTGATGTTTGATCAACAGTGATTAACAAGGAAATGGAAGAACAGAGGTTGATTTTCAGCAGTGGACACCATTCAGAAGAACAGATGTTTGAACCAAAACAGTGGTTATGGCAGACTTTTAAAGATTAATGAAAAATTTTCATTTTAGCTATTTTTAAGGATGAGATTTTGATTTTCTGAAAACATTTTAATGCTTTTATTCATAGAAAAATAGGATTTTGCCTGTTATTCCATGTTCAACATGCCAATCCTAGAGATCAAGCTTTCAAAGGTGGATGTGTCTAAAGCCTTTGTTAGCACATCTGCCAGCTGATCTTTAGTTGGAACATGGTGCAGAGAAATCAAACCTTTTTCATAGCAATCCCTCACAAAGTGATGTCTGATATCAATGTGCTTGGTGGTTGAATGTGAAACTGGATTTTTGATGATATTTTCTGCTGCCTGACTGTCCAACATGAGAGGTGTCTTTAAGGCAGTGATACCAAAATCCAACAGTTGATTTTGAAGCCATAGCAGTTGGGCTGTACAGCTTGCAGCAGCTATATACTCTACCTCAGCAGTGGATGTTGAAACAGCTGCTTGCTTTTTGCTTTGCCAAGACACTAAGCAATTGCCTAGGAATTGGCACCCTCTTGAAGTGGACTTCCTTGTTGTATTGCATCCAGCAAAGTCACTATCTGAGAAACCTGAAAGCTTGATATTTCCATCAGCTGGATACTAGATACCAAGTGTGGGAGCACCTTTGAGGTATCTGAATATCCTTTTTACAGCAATAAGGTTTGACTTTCTAGGGGTTGATTGGGATCTTGCACAAACACATGTAGCAAACATAATGTCTGGCCTAGATGCAGTTAGGTACAATAAAGACCCAATCATGCTTCTATAAAGAGTTTGATCAACCAAATCATCCTTTTCATCAGACATGACTAACTTGGTGGTTTCTATGGGTGTACTAAATGGTTTGCAGTCATTCATATCAAATTTTGTTAAAAGTTCTTTGGCATATTTGCCTTGATGAATGAATGTACCACTTTGCAGTTGCTTTACTTGGAGACCAAGAAAGCACTATAGTTCACCCATTGTACTCATCTCAAACTCAGCTGTCATGAGTTGTCTGAACTCTTCACACATTTTAGAACATGTGCTTTCAAAAATGATGTCATCCACATATATCTGGACAATCATCAAGTCTTTCCCTCTCCATTTTAAAAACAGTGTTTTGTCTATTTTACCTCTTGTGAAATCAATGGAAAGAAGAAAGGCGGAAAGAGTTTCATACCAGGCTCTAGGTGCTTGTTTCAAGTCATACAAAGCCTTATTTAGCTTGTAGACATGATTTGGATAAAATGGATTCTCAAAGCCAGGAGGTTGACAAACATATACCTCTTCTTGAATCTTACCATAGAGGAAAGCACATTTGATATCCATTTGAAACACCTTGATGTTGTGGTTGACAGCAAAGGCCAAGAACAGTCTGATAGCTTCTAATCTAGCTACAAGGGCAAAAGTTTCATCATAGTCAATGCCCTCTTCCTGTTTGAAACCTTGAACCACTAGCCTTGCTTTATTCTTGACAACAATGCCCCTTTTATCGGTTTTATTTTTGAAGACCAACTTTGTGCCAATAGGACTCACACCCTCTGGCAGTGGTACAAGCTCCCATACTTGTTGTCTTTTAAGCAGTTGGAGCTCCTCTTGCATGGCTTCTACCCAGCTGTTGTCTTTTAGTGCCTCTTGGTACTTGACTGGCTGATGGAGAGATAGAAAGCCAACAAAAAGACAGATGTTTTGGGATTGACTTCTTGTGAGTACCCCTTCACTGATCTTGCCAATGATTTGGTCAGGTGGATGAGACTTCAAGAAGATTAAATCTCCTTTGTATGGAACAATGGCATTTAAAGGTGAGGGCTGCGGATGTGAATCATCTGAGCTAACAATTGTTAGTGACTTTGATGATCCAATAGTGTATTGAAATGGAGGTGGAGGAATAGGTGGAATTGGTGTGGAAACAAGTTGACTTGTTTCCACAGTTTGAGGACTTTATCAACAGTATTTGATGATGTGGAAACAGGGGGTTAAGGGGCTACTTTGGTCAACAACTGTTGAGGTAGCAGTGGTTGAGCTTTGACAGCTATTTTGAACATCTGCTGCTCTGGCAATGGACTTGAAGTTTTGTTGTGGAATGATCACATCATACCCATTGTCTGATGGAGGACTTTGAGATGGACCTGCACTGTTAGTCTTGATAGAAACATTTTCAAAAGTAAATTTATCAAGATCAAATAACTCTGCAGGGTTTGCAAGGATTTTCATTGAAGAAAGTTCATTGAACTTTACATTCAAAGTCTCTTCCACTGTCTTAGTCCTAGTGTTAAACACTTTGTAGGCCTTAGCAGTGGTTGAGTATCCCAAATGATATCCACTGTCTACTTTGGCTGCAAATTTTGAAATTTCGTCTTTTAAATTCAAAATAAAGCATGGGCAGCCAAATACTTTAAAGTATGAGATCAGTGGTTTGATTTTATACAGAAGTTCATAGGCAGTCTTTTGATGCCTGCGGTTGATTAAAACTCTGTTATGGACATAGCAAGCAGTGTTTACTGCCTCTGCCCATAAAGTTAATGGCAAACCTTAATCAGCAAGCATGGTTCTGGCAACCTCAATTAGTGTCCTGTTCTTTCTCTCAACAACCCCATTTTGCTCTGATGTCCTTGGAATGCTGTACTGCCTTACAATTCCTTTTGACACACAAAACTCATCCAACTCCCTATTTCTGAACTTTGTGCCATTGTCACTCCTGAAGACTTTTACTGGCAAGTCAAATTGCTTTTCAACCTGTTTTTCAAAGTTTTACAGAATACCTGCAGTCTCATCTTTGGAATGTAAGAAATAAGTCCATGTAAACCTAGAAAAGTCATCTACAATTACCAAACAATATCTTTTCTTTGTAAGACTCATGACTTTTACTGGGCCAAACAGATCCATGTGCAGCATTTGCAAGCACTTTTATGTTGTTTTCCTTTTAAGCAAGAAACACAATGCTCAGGACAGGTGAACAGTTTTTGAGGAAGACCTCTTACTAATCCCTGTTTTGACAAAGCAGTGATTGTCTTGAGATTTTTGTGCCCCAATCTCCTGTGCCAAAGTTCTGTCTCTTTGTTAGATGTAGCTGAGAACAGACAGGCATCAGTCCTGGGGCTCTCTTTTGACAAATCAACTACATAAACATTGCCACTTCTTTGAGCAACAAGTTGGGTTTTTCCATTTTTTATTATTTCTTCAATCTTTTTAACCATTTCTGGTCCAACGATCCTACAACACTCCTTAGTAAAGAATGACCCATACCCTTTATCACTCATTTGTGAAACACTAAGGAGGTTGAATTTTAGATTGTCTATCAGATTGACATTTTCAAACCTAACATTTCTAGACTATACTGTACTAGAACCTTTCACCTTCTTTTTACTATTATTGCCAAAAGATATATCACCCCTCCATGAGTTTTGAATTCCTTGAGTAGGGCTCTACATCCAGTCATGTGCTTGGAGCCTCCACTATCTACATACCAAAGACTATCTAAGCATACATAAGCTCCCTGTACATCAAGTAGAAGGTTAGTTCATGAGGGTCTCCAAAGCCAATAAGGCTTTGGATGGGGTCTCAACAGGGTCTGTGTTAAGCTCAGGTGGATGGACAGTGGTTAGCTCAGGTGTATGGACAGTTTTGGAAGTGTTTTTCTCTAACCACTGTTGGGGGTCCTGTCCTATCAGCTGTTGATACCCAACGGGATGCCTGTTCACTCTTGGTTTAGAAGGCTTTTTGTAAACCTCATAAACATGTGGGACCCTTGGGTATGGTGGTTGACCTTTACCTCTTCGGTATTGGTTTGCAGGGGGTGCATCAGTCACCTGAACATCTCTTTTAATAGAGGTTTGGTTCAGCTGCTTTGTAACAACTGTTTGAACTGGCACAAACAGTGGTTGTTTCTTGACAGGTGGTTTTAATGAACTCATGAGTGTTTTTGATGTGTACTCTTCCTTTTTGAGCTCAAAGGATTTTCAATACACACACTCATGAGTGGAATAATTTGATTTCCACATATGGTGCAGCTCTTAGAAGGCACAATGGTACTTGTTTTGTTAAGGTCATAAGCTTTTAAGTGAAAACAATCTTTAGTCAGGTGATTTTTCTTTTCACATAAGTCACAAACACAGGTTTTTAATCTTTTCTCTTTTCTTCTTCTTTTCAGAGTCCTTTGCAACAGAGTTTTGAACTACTGTTGGGATGTCCTTAAGAGGAATGACCTTGGCCTTTGGAGCTTTGACACCATCTATAGTGGTGAAATCCATGGGTTTGAAATTTTCAAGGATGTCACACTCATCAGACCATATCGCGGTGATGATTGGTTTCGGTGAGTGGGTTATCGGTGAGCAAAATTTGTGAATAGTCACCGAATGATGGAGAAGAGTTGATGTGCGTTAGGTGTAATATGTTTTAGGTGTATATTTTAAGCCCTTTTTATACTTTTTAGCTAAGTTTTAAATTTATAAACATGATATTCACTAACACTAAACACACATATGGGCAAGTGCACCCATCGTGGACGTAGTATAGTGTTGGTAAGATACCGAGGTCGTCCAAGGATACAAGAGCTTTTAGTACCGGTTTATCCTCAATGTCTAATCAAATAAAAAT